>NC_080795.1:26001180-26018680 GCF_028018385.1 Neofelis nebulosa | reverse complement strand
ACCCTCCCCACAACACACACACACATACACACATGCACACACGCGCGTGCACGTGCATGCACACCCACGCTGTCTGAAGGAATCCAACATGTCAAGGACAAACTGCAACAGTATAAGAAAGAATAACCCCCACCTCTATGATACACTAAGCTTTCTTTTCAAAAGCAACACGCCAAAGTAGGAATTTCGTTTCTTGCTGGGATCCAGCGAAAGCTAGGTGAACACTGGAGGGATACAGGCAGTGTATATAATTAGGCAGTCCATAGAATAAGGCAAGAAGATGCTTCCTGAACCTGTGTCTACACCATGACAATGAAGCATTTCTAGGTGGTGTTTTAATATTTTCGCAAAATAATCAATACTTCATTAAAGGAATAGAAATGGTACACTCTAGGTCTGAAAGAGATAGCGAGATAAAAGAGAGAGTCAAAACACAGCTTAATAAACACTTGAAAATGTGTGAGAGAGGATCTTGTTCCTGAGTGTCCGCTTAGCCTAGTGAAACAGGTTTATTTAGTTATGGAAACTGTTTCCACAATGAATGTTAATGAAGATTTCTGTTTTCTATTGGCTCCTTCGAAATTCTGATCTCCATCAATAGGCCTGACTCTCCCACCTGGGTCAACCTGCCTTCCAGTCGTGTTTATTTGTCTTGAAGGCTTGGTGAAAATCCTTAATTCAGGTTACTAGGCAACCCTGCAGGTGAGAAAACATAATGTTTGGCCGACTCCATTTTTGAATGCACACAGTGGCCTAATGCCTTCAAAATAGACTGCAAAGCATGTGCTGATAATTCTCTGCTACATTCTCTAAAGGCGAGGTCAGAAGAAAATTAATTGATGCTGAAAATAATGACAGAAGGAGAGGCACCACTGAGACTTGGTGTGACTGGCATGTGATAATGTTAGCAAGAATCTCAGCATGTGACTGGACAGTGTGATGAAAAATATACCCTGTGCGAGGGAAAAACAAGTTACAAAACTTAATTAGTTTTTGACACTTCTTCATAAGTTATTATCTTTTCATTTGGAACATTGCCTTGGGACATCAATACACAAGAAGAAATGAAACATTCCTATTGTAAATATGAAAGAAAGATGACTTTATATTGTGCCTCTCCTCTTTACATGTCCTTTTGAATAAACAAAATATCCTCTGCAGGCCAAAGGATATGAGGGAGAGGTTGAGGCAAATGGATCTGCTCTAAGTTTGACACCGTCTTAGTCGATGTATGATTCCATTACAATGGATTATGTCATTCTGATTGGAAAAAAATAAGGTGGCATCGAAATCAAATGTGGTCAAAATAAGGCTCTTAGCTGGGAAGTAGTCAAATTATATCCCCTATTGCAATAATGCTTCCTGTACAGCAAATGTATTTTTAATTCCTTTCCACTAAGGTTTATACCTAGAAGTAATTCACACTGATTACTAAATAACCCTTGTGAGTTGCTTTGTCTTTTGAATTTTAAAAAATACACTTGCCGTGAGCAATGAATTTCATAAACCAGCAGCTCTCATGCTTGATGAATCATTCTTATTTTATGCAGTGCTGTGTGATAGAGAACTGAGATAAAATATTCTATCCACAAGCTATTCGGTACAATTTATCATCAGCGGCTCACTAGTCCAGTGATAATACCTGGCTTGCAGATTGTAATGATCAGATTCTGTTTTTATTTCAAACAGGAGCAATTCCGAATACCAGAGTTTTTAATTTACATACATTAGTGAGGTTCAAATGTGGCAATAGCTACCAGCAAATTCACTTGCAAACTGAATGCTCGCCTTGCATAATAGGTTCCCTTTAGCAATTACTCACCAGTGAAGTACCCAGATAAAAATGAAAACAAAGAGAAAAAAGGAAAATCATGATACATACACCATAGTGTGGACTAGGATAATTACTGAATCACAGTGAAGGTCACGTTTATATCTGTTTTAGTAATGATTTCGTGTACCTTTCCTTGGTATTGAATTCCTAATGCAATCTTCTTTTTATTCTATAATACTGTCTTCTCCTTTATCCGTAAATTTTTCAAGTTTCAATACTAGCTTCCTATTATACAAAAAAAATGGCAATACTAGTAGTAATAGAAATTATTACTAGTAACATTCTAAATGATTAAAATATGGAAACATCTGCTATGTACAGTAATCACCCCCCCCCCCCCCACACACACACACACACACGCTCACACCAAAACTCCACAAATATAGCAGGTCAAGCATTTAGTAAAACCGACAGCTTATAATAAAATACCTCTTATAGTTACATCACTTTTACACTGACCACAGTATTGAGCTTGAATTCCCAGCAGCATCATTACTAGACATTTTCTGCCACCTTTCTAAATCTGAAAAGCTTCCTACATTTAGTGAAGATTAGGTAATGCTACATCCAATCAATAGCAGCTATCAATTCCACACCTTGTTCAGCAGAACAAGTTGATTAAAGTAAGTAAAAAGGCTGACTAAATATTGTTTAAAACTAGGTGTTTCTTAAAACTAATCTGCAGTTTTGAGAAACTACGCTACTTGTCGGCAAAAACAAACATGAAGATTACGACACACACAATGAGAGTGGCTCATCTGACATCTTTTCCCCATAACGTTGTTGAAAACCCAGTACTAAGACCCAAGGGTCAAACAGGAGCTTTACGTTTATTCTGCATTTCCAGATTCTGGATTGTTTATGTCATGATCTTACGGTTATAGAAATGGATTCTCATTTTAGTGGTTTTCTAAAAATGCCCATTTATCAGAGAGATCAATAATGTCCTAAAGAAATCATAAGACTGTCTCTGGAAAAAGTCATTTCCAAATTCATGCATGAGGCCAAACAGAGTAGCAAGGTTTTAATTTTCAGACATGAGCAAATTGTGTGAAATCGTAACTACTACTTCTAGGACAAATCACGTTCAGAAGACACACAAATGGACGGAATCAGTGACAAAACTAATGGGCCTGGCTGATCTCTTAGTGCCTGCCTAAAAGGTAGAGATGTTGTGGTCCTAGTGGTTTCTAGTTTCTGCCTCGTGAAACAGTCCCACATAGGGTCACCTTAAATCAGAGGAGACTCCATCTTTTTCCCCAAGGTTATCAAGGCACAGCCACACATTGCCTAGACCTGGAAAGTATTAGTTTTTATTAGAAATCATTCAATGAGCCGGTGTGGGGAGTCATAAGAAAAAGGTGAGTAGGAAGAGAAATCAGAAAATGAGGGGGGCGGGGAACCTCTCTATATTTATAAATGCTTTACAGTGTGGTTAAACAGTCTGCCCTTTTTCTCCCTAGTTACGGAAACATTATCAGTAGGAGTGGCCATAACTCTTTTTGAAAAGTTACAAATAAGAAATTGGACACTTGAAGTTTTCAGACCTACCCAGGGTTCTGCGTTTTCAACTCTCCAGGGTAGTGTGGTTAGACAATTACAGTTGGTTCTGGTTCTTCCAGGCAGTGCTCAACCACTGAAGTATTATGGTATATTTGTTTAACCATGCTGTCGTTGATCTTCACCACCCCAAAGCCCAGCTGAAAGCATGGGGGTCATGGGAATTAAGAATACAAGACAAATCCTGGCATATATTTGAGAGCCCCAAAGATAGGTCTTGATCCCTATCAGACAATATGTCTATAATAAAGGATCAAAAAGGCAGATTTTATTGCTATACAAGAGACTTTTCTAGAAAATGAACTTCCTTTAAGTTATACTGTAGAGAAAAATTCCAATTCATGTTAAATATTAGCATATATGTGTATATATGTGTGTGTGTGTGTGTGTGTGTGTGTGTGTACATACACATACTTGTATAGAGATCAGTTATGCCTTCTGGTTTTTTTTTTAATCTTTTCAAAATTTGCCTTTGAGAGAGAGAGAGAGTGTAAGCAGGGGAGGGGCAGAGAGAGAGAGGGACAGACGATCTGAAGCAGGCTCTGCGCTGACAGCAGCAAGCCTGATGTGGGGCTCGAACTCAAGAACCGCAAGATCAGGACCTGAGCCAAAGTTGGACACTCAACCAACTGAGCCATCCAGATGCCCATATGTCTTCTGTTTTAAAATGCTGTAATTTCTGTAAATATAATACATATGTAATATTCAGCTGTGTCTCACCTAAACTAATGGGATGTAGTTTCCATAAAATCTCTGACTTTTTCAAAAGAATTTTCATTATTTCCCGATACAAGTTTTCTACACAAGTCAGTTGATGTGCTTGCCTACCGTACCCTTACTATTAATATTTAGGCTCCCCGTTCCTTCCCCGATATCCTCTACATGCATTTGCATTTATGTCCTGCTTCAAACCCCCACAGAAAACCCTCCAGGACCCTTTGTGTTCCACCACCCAATCCTTTGAATCTCTCTGCTTTTCAAAGGTTTCAATACCTGTAATGAAACTGTCAGTTTTATAGCGCATGGTGTGTATTCCATGAAAATTAAACACTAGCCTTTAAAACTAACAAAATAATAAGCAAAGGTTAAACAATCTGGAGGACTTGGAGGGCAGTGATTGGGATTTATTTAAATATCTGAATTACTTTTATTGTGAAGATCAAGAAGACCTAAGGTTAACATTTCTTCTTTTCTGTGGAAGCTATTTTACTTTTCTCCACATTATTAAATGAAAGAAAGAGTTTATTTTCTAAGCTCAGACTTTCACTGATTCTTATTTGATAATTTGTTCTTCTATTATCAGGTGTAATTACAGTGGATGATGAACTTAATGGCTGGGTTGCGTCTCGTCTTCCATTTTCTCTCAGACTTGAAGAGACGGCTTATATGATTGGTAGGGGAAGAAGAGGCTAATTTGTACTTGAATCTCTCCTAGCAGGCTGACAGCTGGGCCAGAGACCACAGGATCATGGAAATGTCTACTGAGATGGGCTTCAACTGCGGACAGGCTTGATTTGTCCACTAAAAGGGAAGATGGACAGGCTGGCAGCTTTCTCCATCTTTCTACTTTAATAAGACTTGAAGAAGTTTGGTAGGATTTCTTCTTTTGCTAGTTACATAATCACATAAAATATACTTATAAGACACTATTTTTAAGTAGAACTACAAATCTACATTTATTTCTGAGTGCACAGTTTTACACGTAAGTTACACTAAAACTTTGGTTCCAAAAAAATAAATAAATAAGATGGGGAGTATGAAGATTAATGAGAGAGAACAATCATGGTCTCCTGTGTAAAATGTTTTTCCAATTTGCTTTTACCATCCTGAGTATATGGAGGAACTTATTGTATTAATCTCATGGCTGTTCATGTGTTCTATGGGCCAAGTTTTTGAATTTAACAACACGGAGATACACTGCCATGCAGCAGAAGTCTGTGGCTATATATGAAGGAGAACTCGTCAGAGCACATTTTCTTGGATTCTGTCTGTAAGAATCTCTTCTTATATGTAAAAGGTATGAGAAGCTCTTCTGAGAATAGAACCTGATTCTGAATCCTGCCTACACAGTAACCTCAACAAAAAATGCTTGGTATATTTTCAGCCGAAAAATGTGAAAATATATGTATTTATCTTTTATCACTGCAGGACATTCTAACCTCCCAGTTACAACAGCACAAACGTATTTCCAACTCAAAAAATTTATTATTAAAATTAATGAAAGAAATGCTTGAAATTGGGTCTTTCCATATCGAATCCAGTTCCGTGTAACTACCTGTAGCTGAGACTTCAACCTTTGAAATGTTGTGTTTGCAGTAGAAGTGACAGAGACATCACTATAATAGAGGAAAGAGTTATGTTAAAATAAAAACCCTAGAATACTTAAAATGCTGGTTGTGTTTAGGACTCAGAAAAGAAGGCTCTAGTGGGCACCAGGTCAGCTTTTCCTATTCAAGAGGATCGATTTTAAGTGGATTGCATATACTTCAACAGTGATTTTTAAAGAGCATTCCTAATCAAAATAGTCTTATATACTCATGAGTATGACTCCTATTTCTCTCCTTTTTATTTTTGTTTATTCAACTATGCAGCTGATTCTTCAATAGTGATGCTGTTAATATTATTAAGATTATTGTTTTTTTTTTAAAAGAAAAGAATGGAAAAGGAACAAAATGAAACTGCAGGCCAACCTCTTTTTAACAGTGTTTTTACATGGGGACTCTTAAATGAGTCTACCAAAAGAAGAAAATGGCGAATATACTGAACTAAACTGTGCTTTAGGGCTTCTGATCCCTGAAAAGGTGGGTAAAGTGAAATCATTTTTATAGTAGCCACCATGATCCTAAAAGTCCATCTATTATAATTATAGAAGGCCAAAAGCAAAGCTATGTAGGTTTCCTAAAACGAGTCTGTTTTTTTTTTTTAAAGAGATGCATTTGCCGTGAAGACTTGACTCCGTTTACAATTTGGAACCAAGTAGGGATTTTTAATATCAAAATACTTTATTTCACTTTTAAAAACTGTTCTTATAGTAGGAAAACTCTCTTCAAAATTATTTGATAAATCACCACATGCACAAACATACAGACACACACTGGGTCCTTTAAAATAATCTTAGGTACATAAATTTGAGAAAATCTCCATGCCTGCCACATTTTTCTTTTTTAAGTCAAGCACTACTTCACCCCTAATAAAAGGCAGAAGAAACTAAAATGGTCCTTGGGAGGTCACCATAATTCCTCCTCATTCTTGGCTCCATTCTATGCTTCACATGAGGCAGAGGCAGAGGAATAATGCCCATTGTTATTGTGTGCTTACAGTGTCCTGTGAGTCTGGACAAGTTATTAGGTCAGACACTAACTTCCTAAGTAGAAAAATGATGTGTTCTCTTCTGTGTTCTCTTCAGTAATGGCTGGAGTCAGTGCTAATTAAGGCCCCGTGGCAATGTGCTACCAGAGAGGTCAGGGACTCCTTTCTGACACCTAAACGGTACTCAACTCAAAGGGACTGCCCCTAATCTGAAATGATGTGATGTAGAGCTGGCCTTTCAGATTCACCGTATATTTAAAGGAAAATGACAGTTAATGGCAGGGGTGTCAAAAAAGAGCAGATGGAGAAGCTAAGAGATATGTCACTTTGTGGCTAAGTTTACCTGCAATTAGTTACTCCACTTAGGGAAAAAGCAGACGATAGAGACCTGGACTCCTTGGTACAACTTTAGCACTCCTAAAATCTTGTGAAGAACAAATCTGCATCAGGCCTGCTCGGGGACAAATAACTTGTGACAAATCAAAGAACTGTTTACTTAAGGATCTCTCTATGCTGGACCTTCTTTGCAGCAAGAAATGTATCCCCTTGTCCAATAGTCTTTCAGAATGATTAAACCATAATCTTTATTAGTGATTGTATTAATGATAACACAAATAATAAATTCACATAAAAAGAACATTGTTAAATTTCTTATTGGGAATAAGCTGTTGTGGTAATTAATCTCGGAGTCATTTTCTTTTGCCCCTGGAGGCACTTGCGAAACCAAAGCAATATTCAAAAGAGAAACCAAGATTTATTGTCAGTTACTTTTAATAGACACCTGCACAGCTTACTAATTACTTCAGAACCGTAAAGTCCATTGGCATTAATCCACTCACCCCTTGCTTTCTTCTTATCCTCCCTCCCCTTAGTGATACACCTGCACACCGTGAACTGACATTGTATTTATCTCAGGATTTCTTGTGGCTGTTACATTATAGAACCACTGTTTTTGATGGAATGGCAGAGGTTGGACCAGAGCTCTGGCCATACAGCATTTAGTTTTGGAAGTATTTGTAGTCAATTCTAAAAACTTCTTCCAGGACAAATGAATATTTGAGGTCACTACCTTCTTTTTTTTAATTTTTTAACGTTTTATTTATTTTTGAGACAGGGAGAGACAGAGCATGAACAGGGGAGGGTCAGAGAGAGGGAGACACAGAATCTGAAACAGGCTCCAGGCTCTGAGCTGTCAGCACAGAGCCCGACGCGGGGCTCGAACTCACCGACCGGAAGATCATGACCTGAGCCGAAGTCGGACGCTTAACCGACTGAGCCACCCAGGCTCCCCGAACTACCTTCTTAACCAAATATCAAAATCTCTTGAAAAAAATACAATTTAAATTTGAAAATATCTGCAGAGTTAAAGGTTTTTAATAATTATATGGTTAAAGGGTAGACCTTAAAATCATAGAAGTTAGAGACAATTCAGATGAATAGATCTCTGAGGTGTTAGATGATTTTCCCCAGTTAATATTAAGACAGATTAAAATCAGGTTTCCTACATACTAATATAGTGAAGTGATTTTTCTTCTTTACCCTACCATCCTGTCTTCTTTAAATAAGTTTAGTACTTTATATCAAAAGAGGAAATATCCTAATATTGAAATACAGTAGAAGTATCTATAGACATAAAAATATATCCTCAAAGTTGTTACAAAAATGTGGTGGTGGGGGGGGCGCTCCTGGGTGGCTCAGTAGGTTGAGCCTCTGACTCTTGATTTCTGCTCAGGTCATGATCCCGGGGACTTGGGATCAAGCCTCAAGGTGGGATTTATGCTAAGTGTGGAGCCTGTCTTAAGAATCTCTTTCCCTCTGCCCCTCCCCCCGGCTCATGCACACTCTCTGTCTCTCTAAAATGAAAAAGAATTAAAGAAAGAAAGAGAGAGAGGAAGGAAGAAAGAAGAAAGAAAGAAAATGCGGTGGTAATTTACTTACACGTATGTTATCAAGCCATATGTAAATGTTCCCATTTATCTAAATAGTTTCCTGCATTAGAGACCAAACGTTTTACTTTAAAACATGAGAATAACAGAGATTTTTCTCTCCAAATTTACTTAAGCACACTGGACTAATCATTATCTTTGAAACACCTCATGTTTCAGGCCACCACATAAGTTGCGCAAGTGCTCAGTGTGGATGGATTCAGCGGCCCAGGGTGATCTGTATAAAAAGTGACTGGAGAATTTATAAAGTAAGATTGTCACAACTCTTGAAATTCAGACAATTACGTGGTTGATTGAAAAATATTCCAAGGAATAGCAAGGAAAAGACTTATTTTTGCTCAAAGAAAAGGTGGGGAATCTTTTGTGCTATATTTAACCAAACGTGTTTTCAATCTGTTTCTGACTTGTCTTGTTTTAGCAAATTGGAATAAAATACCATGTAAAAGAACTTGTCTGGAAATTTTTGCTTTAAAAATTCTAGTCTGAAAGAGTCAACCAAAAAAGAACACTGCAAGGCTTAGGCCTCCTGGACCCTTTAAAAATTCTTCTCTGGTTGAGTGGCTGTTATTCAACCAAGGCCGACCTCAGTAATCCATCCTCCCCTGCTCCCAGGAGGCTGTTTGGAAACGCAAACTTTACCCCTGGGAACCTACAAGGTAGCAAGCTTCTGTAACTGAATTATTCCAACCTGGGAATTATGTTGCTGAATTTAAAATGGGGTGCCCTTTGCATTTCCGCCCCCACCAACAAAACTGGCCAAGAAAAAGATAACTAATGATATTAGTCAAACAAGTTCCCCAAACTTCAAACTTGAGATTAATTCCTTTCACAGAAGACCGAACTTGATTCTTTAGTAGAGAATTAAATATTGTCAGTGCTTTAATTTTCAAACTTAGTACTGAAGTTTTTACCTCAAGCTAATGTTTCCCTATACAAAAATTTTTGAAAAAATGTAATTTTTCCAATTAAGACTTCATTTTTTTTAAATTTTGAATATTTGAGTACTTTGGGTTGTTAACCTATCAAAATATCATTTTAAACTAACAACGCATTATAGTGACAGTTGATAACAACTAAAAGTGCAGAAGTCATTCTGGCTAAAAACCCTAACTCCATCACTCCCCAACTGTGTGACTTTGTCTAATTATTTCATATCTGTGCCTCTGTTTCATAATATGGAAATCAAAGATAGTAATAACCTTTCCTTAATTTGTCTATGATGAAGTTAAATTAGCTAATACACTTAAAGTGTCCAACATAGTAGCAATCAATAAATTATTATTATAAAAAGTCTTAGACAACCTTATTATAAATTTTACTTTCTGAACCATTTAATTATATATAATAACTCATGAAAATACATCCAAATATATACAACTTTTCAAAGCCTTCCAATATGCAAAAATAGATAAATGTCAATAGAACAACTCATATATTTTGACATAAATTATATAGTAATGAGAAAGAAAATTTTTGAGAAGTTGTCATGTCACAAGAAATCAAATCTGAAACAAAATCAAGCAAATATTATACATCTTAAGTGAAATCCGAGTGCTTCTTTATATAGTAAACGGTAATGTCTCAGAGGATGCAGCTGTACATTAGAATCTGAAAACTTCTTTTTCTAAATGCATATGTACATATATTTACATATTTATATGACAGACTGCAAAGACATTAATGGAACAGCCTATTATTTCTCAAATGGTTTAACACTATTTTCAGTTCCATGAAGAGCACAGAAATTAAACTTTTAAAACCCTACACAAACAAATCAAGATAATTCAGATCTCAAATCCACAAATTGAAATGGAGATTTGGCAATTATCTAACTAATTTGATTAACGGAGATGAATAAACTCGACGATTCTGACCCATGGATCTACATTGGTCCTGAAATGCTTACTTGGACTGTATAAATCAATTTAAACTGGTTAAATGCTAAATGTACTGTCTTCACAGCACAAAGTGAAAATGAGATTCTGCAGTCATTTAGTTATCTCTGTTAATATAGGAAGCTAAAAACAATTGCCTACCATGATATGCACATGTTTATTTCCTGACAAAATATTGGTTTTGCACAACACAGATACAGTCTAAGCCTCACTCATTATCCTTGGTAATTTTGCTGTATGATTCCCCATTAGAGCACTTTATACAAATGTTTCTTTCAAATTGTTCTATTATGTCATAATCAAAAGACGGAATTTAGCCAAAATGCTTGTTTACCATCTTGTAGATAGTCAAAACAGTCTGGTGGTGCACGCTCTGATATTAATTCCTTCTCATCCAAAAGTGGATTTTGGCCAGAATGTTTGATTGCTCTGCTGAACACTTTTACAATCGTGTGTCAGTTTAGTCTAACGTGAGCCAACAGCGACACAATAACGAGAGCCACTTAATATTGAGCCAGCTGATTTCATTGTCTATCCCCATAATGATAAATACTTTGATCATCAAGTTTCCAGAATACAAAATAACACACTGGTGTGAAGGAAACATTTTCATGAATTATTTTATTCGAGTGTCTGATTTCATCAATGTTGACAGGTTAATGTTGACAGATTGCTGAAATAATCAACTTGATCAATTCTACCAAAAAATGAGCAACATAGTAATAAGGATCAAGTTAAACAATTTACTTAGTATGCTCCAAACCCCAGAGCCTCATCGTGAATATTTCATTTTTTTCCTTTGTATACAAAGAACCGAAACTTGGCTCTTGGTAAGAAAATGAGATTATTTAATTTGATATTATATAGATCTGATAAGTGACTTTGAGCTACACTGATTTTGGAGAAAATCAATTTTCAATTAGTCAGCTGCCATGTCTTCTTTTACCCCAAAACGGCATTTCAGTGTCCCGGGTTTACCTGACCAGAACTAACCCAGAAACCACTAGTGTTAAACCTCCAGAGCCCCTACTATACATTGGACTCCATGGAAGGTATGTTAGAAGCAGGAGATACATTCAAAGACATTGGAATCTAAACTGTGGGCCAAAAGGCAAGACGAGAACAGATGAATTAATAATCGTGAACGGAATTCAATATGTAATCGAGTGCTAAGTTGTATGAAGCAGCAGGTACTGCAGAAGATCACTGATGAGGGATACACATCAATAGAGATTGCGGTTTTGAGGAAAGAGGGAACGCATGCTAGGCTATTGAAAGATTCAGAGCGTCGCTAAAGAAAGAAGAAAGGGGCTTCTGGAAACATGGACAACGTAAGTGAGCAATATGAGAAGAGTGTGAGCACGCAGTTCATACTGGGAAAAAACAAGGGAGACACAAGGTTTCGCAGCTCGGGAAGATTATGTTACCATCCAGCCTAACGTTTTCCCTTAATAATAAGATTCTAAACTGCTATACCACCACGATCTACGACAGATATGACTTGTGTAAATTTGGGCAAGTTATTTAGCTGAAGGTACCTTCATTGTTCTCATTTGTAAACTAGGAAAGACAACGGTACCACTTGCTTATCGTTACTGTGAGAGATAACTGAGCTTATATGTGTGAACTAGTTAAAATAGAGACTGGGTATACAGATGGTTTAGTAACGTCTGCTATCATCAATAGCCTCCTCATGACTAGTAGTAATCATTAATGACCTTTTTCTAAGCCTGGCTCCTTCCTTCAGTCATATTTTCAAGTCCTGCTTTCTCATCATTTACCCTTTGTCTCAGCCAAACTACGCCACTGACCTCTCCAACATACCCTGCGGTTTTCAAGCTTGGAGCGTTTGCTTACGATGTTTTATTTCATCTGGAGTATCATTACCCAACCACTTCCTTCTTCTCCTGTTGAAATCCTACCCATATTTCAAGCCTCTCTCATCCTGTATGTCTTCCACCTTGTTTTAGATTTAAGTATCTGCTACCTTGTCTGGGTTCTCTTAGCCCTGTTTTTACTCACCTTATAACACTTAGTTTCTCCTTAAACTATAAACTCCTTGAATACAAAGACATTTTTTGTTGGGGCCTCACCCAGTAGTAAAGCAAGAAGAAATCATGAAATTGTTGCTGAATCAAAAACAATACAAAGCAGTGAAAACGTGGGATATACAGTGTGCATTTATACATAACGATCATGCTATTTACCAGAAAAGAGATTATATAACCCTGAGCTAACAGGTTTTGACCATCCACCTATAGTAAATAAATATGTTGGTCATTTATCTTCCCCGAAAGTGACAGCAATCGTGCTATGACTGGTTGCTGCCAATAAATCTCATGCTTTGACTTTTCTTCATCATGGCGAACGAACAGCCCTGAAACTCCCACTCTCAAAAGTGTTGTGAACAATGACATAGTTTTGCCACAGCGTTTCTGATTTTCAAATTTAAGTAAGCAATACTTGCTCAAAGTATCACCTATAGGAACTCAATTATTCAGATTTTTTTTCTCTCAGATTTTCACTTTTGTAACAATAACACGATTACTATGTATTGCATAAAAACTCAGCTTGGGAATGACAGAATATTATTTTTTTATATTTCTTATTTTTTAGGGCATAGTTATCAGGAGATATTAGAACAAAGCCTTGAATACACTATGGGTTCCAAAAGATATCTCTATTAAAGTATCAATATGTTCAAAATTTGATACAATTAATGTGTCTCCTATGTACTGTATCACATTACCTAGAGTTGTCTGTGTCTTAACAAAGCTGATATCCTCAATAAAATCCCACCAAATTACATCTTATAAACTCACATTATCTCTTTATCCAAAATGCCCAGAAAGTAAAATTCGTAGACCCCAGTGTCTGACTTCACATCAAGTATCTATATGAAACTCTCCCAAATGTGGCTAGTAGTTTACTCAGATGAGACTGATAGTTGGTGGAGGAAAAGGAAGAAGAGAATAACAAACAGAATTTGGTTATTGATTGCAAATAGTGGGGGATTATCGTGGAACGAGCTTCTATTTTTTTAAGTTCTGTCTCAAAATGTCTGTTTATTCCCCATGAAGTATTATTTTTCAAGGTACAGTTCACAGCATGGATTCTGAAGCTGGAATGTGTTTCCAACCCATTCTACTGGGAGAATAGGGCTGCGCAAAATTATCAATAGACTTGACTTTTCCAAGCCTCAGTTTCCTGGTTTATATACAGTACTAATAACAGTACCTGTAACCCAGTGTTGCTAAACAATTAAAAGAGTTGAGGAAATCAAAGGCAAAAAAAAAATTTCCTTTTTGCTATTATTCTCAGTAAACGAATTCAGACGTAGAGTCAGGTCTGAATTGATATGCTGGCAACAGATAACTAGTTTAGCAACGATGGACATATCCAAAGAAATAAGAGAACATTCAAGCTAAACAGCCACTTGCTTCTGAACTATCTATATCATTGAGAAAAACATGTCACCTTAGTCTAAACTCTTTGAACAATTGCCTCAGTCCTCCACCTCACTTGGCTTCTCTAGGCAAGGTCTTAATGTCCAGTACCCACTGAAAGTCTTTGTATTTCAAATAAAAATAATAGCCTCCGTCAAGTATGTTAATGTCCATAATCATTGTAATTTTTGTAAATTATAACTGTCAGTGGTCACAAACCTATCCAATGAAAACATAAGGTAACAATTTAGCCTTTATATTACTACTCTCAGAAAAGAAGAGGCACTTGTAGGAAACTTAAGTAGGAAGGCAAATTTATAACATTTATGCTAAAAATAGGGGAATTTTTTTCCCTTTCTCAATGAGATTATTTCTGAGGTAATATTTGTTGGCAAATATCTATGGCCAAATTTTTACCAATGTTTTTAATTTCCGTTATAGAGTGAAGATACATGGGGCTAAATTTAGCGTCCATAGGCATTTAAAGAGTTTGTTCAGAATATCTAGAATATCATAAAACAATTTTCATTAATATACAGCTTTGCAATTTTGTCGATGCCCACATAAATAAAATTAATTTGACTCATTATGGTACAGTCTCATAAACATAATTTTCTTCATTGTAGAATATTACTCTGGAGAAAAAAGAGCTTATATTATAACTTTACGTAAATAAAGTTATTTCTGATCCTGATGATTAAAAATGTATGTTTGTTTGGACTCCCTTTTTAGGATATTAAAATTTCATAAAATATTTCCTAGAATAAAAAAGTAGTACTATATTTCAGTGTTTGTATTTATTAGAAATAAAGAGATCTAATTGATATTAACTGTAAGCTATGTATTTCATACCTGATTTTGTTGAATTCTGTCATTTTAATAAACAGCAACTCTGATTAAGTAAAAAAAAAATAAAAGATAACCTAATTAGAAAAACTATTGGCATATTCTGTTAAGATGCCGATAGTCTTGGGGTAAAGTATAAACTCAAGCCAATTCAGTATTTTATTGTATTTAAACATAGCAAAAATGTCTTAAGAAAGGCTTTTTATTTTTGGAAGAATAATTCTCAGTAGGGTTAAGAATGGACCTTCAAAAGATGCTTGTCTTTGTTAATTATATGTTGCTTGGATATTTAAATAAGTCAAAGACTTTAAGTCTAAAGGTAACCCTGCAGAGTTTCTAACTGTCCTCAAAATAATTACAGAGTGGAGCTTGACTGTCATTCATGGGTATCTATTCCATTGTGTGAAGAGAAAAAGAAAATGGCGGACCACACATTAGCACATCACCCATGGCTAGAGCAATGACAAGACAGATTAGGATGTATATTAAATCTCACACATGACTGCCTTTCTGTATCAAGGTAAAAAATACTTGCTCTTACATACATTAGGGACCAGTGTTGGTCTGACATCTACATTAATATTGACAGCATATCAACATTTTTTTTTTTACATTTACTGAGTCAATAACTAGTCTAAACCTGGTAAAACTTAGATAACAGAAATGAAGAAAAAATCTAGCAGGCAGCCTTATTTTCTCATATCTAAAAAAAAGAAAATTAACCCCAAATGGTGCTGGGCTTTTATGAATTATCAATCCTACAGCAATACATCAACCGGCATACACAGCTGTGACTTGGTAATCCAATATCATTTGTCAAAAAAGAAATTCGGTAGATAAAGAATGGTTCTAGAAAAAGAAACTCCTGCATAGACAATAACATCAATATTGTATGCATAGGAGACTGATTATTTTAAAAAGCTGGATTAACACCATTGTATTACTTCACCTTCTATAAATTATTTTCACAGACAAGAGGAAATTGCTAGGCAGTAACACTGCCTCCAAAATAACCAAAGATGAGAAACACACATAAAGCTTACAAAAATGGGAAATGGCAAATAGCTTAATTTGTTTAAGATCTTTAACATATTTATTTGTATTTAGCATGTAGAGGGTAACAAGCACTACGTGAACCGGGCTAAAGAAAAAAAAGTCATTATTGACTTTGTTTAAAATATCACAAAACTAAACAAAAGCCCATCTTCGTTTCAAGGCAATATCTTGGTTTCATTAATAATTAAATGTTATTTTCCAATGAGGGCTATTTTACACTCTTTTTTGAAGTATGTTACCTTACTATTATTCTCAAAGATACCATAATGCTTTTAAGGTGCACACATATTTTATATACATTACACAAGAATGCTGCAAAATAAAACATTTACTTTTCCCCAGTCTTAGTATAGCCTCACAGTGAATGGGGAGAGATATAATGAAATCAATATGAAAAGAAAGAAAGAAAGAGAGAGAGAGAGAGAGAGAGAGAGAGAGAGAAAGAGAGAAAGAAAGAAAGAAAGAAAGAAAGAAAGAAAGAAAGAAAGAAAGAAAGAAAGAAAGAAAGAGAAGGAAAGAAAACAGCATGAGGATCCGTTATTCTTCTAAAGCTTATATTCAAATGGTAGGCATTTCAATTTTTAGCAATTAAGCTAAAGTAGGAAGCACCATCATTCACAAGAAACAAAATCATGAGGGGACCAAGCAAAACACTTCTGATTTTAAATGCATTGTGCAACAACACCTCACATGCTGCTCATCTCCAAAGGCAGGTGAGCTTTTATTAAAACATGCCTGTGGTAAAAGACTACCTTTTCCCCTTTCCAACCCTTTTGTGGAAGGTGATTCAGGTTAAAGTGATGTTCATAGTCACAATCATCTCCATAAGATCCATGCTATCGTTTATATAAGTCCTTGAAAACGATGCCACTCTGTGAGGCCGTGACAAAAATCACATACATGACTGCATACAGCCCTTCCACCAGGCAACCCTACTGGTAAACAAAGGCAGGAACGAGAGGCCTTTCTGTGTACTTCTAATGCTGCGCTAGACTCTTCCAGCAAGAGATAAGTAAAAGAAAGGAGGTAGAAAAATGCCTGACACAGAAGATCACCTGCACTCTTGAGATCTTGAGATGTTTGTAGCGTTGAAGCTGATTAATTAATATCAATAAAGTCTCTGAAAAAGTTAGAGGATCATTTTAACAAGCAATGAAGCTATCGTGATTATGAGAGAGGCATATTTTGTCCTTCACCAGGGATCATTTTTGTGCTCAACAAAGTGATGTGAAATTAACTATTTTCATAAACAGATGGTCTTTAGGATAATGGCTTGTACTTTTTAATTTCCGTTTTGGCAGTATATCATGCCAAATGTCTGCAATGTCAATAGTCTTCATCAGAAGTTGTCTGATATTGTTGGGATGTTCTGTACAGATACCCAGATTTTTTTTTCAGTCTTATAAATGAGAAGCAGAAAAGTTTAAGAAGGTAGAGAAAGATAAAATTTAATATATTTAAACCAAGGGAAAATGAATCCATATAAAATTTCAAGATTAAAAATTTAAGGTTTGAAGTATTCATTATTTCTTTTCATCTCCATTGCATTGCTATAATTCAGAAGCCAATAATCTTTAAATACTCTCACAGAAAACATCTTTTGCTCCT
>NC_080795.1:25926180-25993680 GCF_028018385.1 Neofelis nebulosa | reverse complement strand
ATTTTGGAGATGTAAAAAAGCAGAAGTTTTAGGTAACTTGTTAGTATGCTTCATACACCTCTAAAATAAATCCATTGCTATTTGAATCAAGTACACAGACCATTACAAATCTTTTGATTGCCTTGTAAAAAATTTCTAATTTCTAAAATACCACACAGACTTAAAGGAAGTTATATCAATTTAATTATGTATGTGAAAGTCAAGAAAATTATACTTCTTAAAAAAAATCATGAACCTAAATTTTGATTTTGATGGGAAAGTATACTATTTTGAGATAATTCACTCTGAGGCATCTCCTTCATGGTATATATTTTGTATGTGTCATTTGCATTATACATAATTTCTATTCTTATTTCACAGAAAAAAGAGCAAAAGCAAAACAGTTTACGTGAGTTTCAACTTTGGGAATGGAGCTGAATAATTGCCTCAAAAATCAAGAAACATATAAAAAAGTAAGCCTGAGTCAAGGCAGATATATTTCTGTCCACCAGTATGGCTAGAATTAGTCTTTGAAATTAATAACATCTATTTTTAATAGATGAATGAAATGGATGGGAAAAGATATATAAACTTCAGCAAATCCAATTACCAGAATCACCCCTTTCTTCCTGATGATATGATACCACTTCAAAATATTATCTTTTCCTAGTAATCTCATCATCACCCGCCATGATTAACAATAACAAACATGTTACCAGCAAATATATGCCATTTCAGACCGGGCTCTGAATGCCATAATGGGCACTAATCATTATAATGATAATGACTCATCATTATCTGATGATTCTCAAATGTAAAACTTCTGAGCCCAGAATTTGGACTAGACCCCAGTGTAAGGAAAGCCAAATAACCAGTGCTTTCATTCATTCTGGTCCCAAAACGGGTCACTTTGGATGGGATAGGAAAATTCCTGGTTTGACTGAATAGCTGATGCTGTCATGTCTCACAGATAAAACCATAGTTTTTGGCCATTATACTCTTCTACTTATTAAACCTGAAATGATGTACCTGAAAAAGAGGTGTGTAATTTTCCTCTAGTCTTCCATAAAAGTTCTAAATGCCACTTCTGATGTGGAGCACATCCGTCGCAAAAATTAAAATTAAAATAAAATAAAATAAAATAAAATAAAATAAAATAAAATAAAATAAAATAAATTTTAAAGTACAGATGAAATAAATTCGACAATCAAATGTAGCTACTCAGTTCATTTAAGAAAATCCAAGTTTTCCACAAAGTAGTGAAGTAAAATCCCTACACAGATTATTTCAAAGCCAAATAGTAAAGTGAGACTCATCTTCCAGGATTAAATAGTCATTTGAAGCCTCCATTCTCCCACCTTTGGTTTGTGTCTTTTGTATCACCCCGAAGATATCAAGAGTGTGAGGACCACGTTTTCCACCTCCAAACTACTTGTCAAAGTGCTAGAATAAAGTAAGCACTTGACAATTAAGTCAACATAAACAAAGATAGGTATGATACGTCAATCTTAAACTCAAAAATGAACCCATGTGCTAATTATGATTATACAAAAAATGTTATTTACAGATTTTTATAAGAATTCTGTGACATTTCAAATCATCCAATAATCCTGTGGAACAATGCTGCATACCCTTCATTTATCTGAATTTGTTGTGAATATGTAAGACTATCTTCTGAGTATAACATTTCTGAACCAGGATCTATCATATATCCAACTTTTCCTGGATTGTCTGAGTGAATGTGAAATGGTTTGGTGGAGTCTGAGAAGTCAGTGGGATCCACTTTCTGACTATTCTTTAATTCTACACACATTTGGTGTGTGCACTACGGCAAGCCCCGGACGTAAACAAAGTGCAGCATTCTTTTGGGGAGCTCATGTCCTAAGGGAGCGAGTCAGAATGAAATGAACAAATACAACCTAGTGGTAAGGTTTCTCCCGGGAAGAAAGAGAAGATCCCATGGGGCTAGAAGAAAGGCACGTCTAGGTAGCATTTAGTCAAGAAATAATCCTAGAGGCTGGTCTGGTAGGTCTGCCCACAATTAGCCTTATAGACAGCAGGTGGTAGGGCAGTCAAAGCAAATGGAAGAGCGTGTGAGACAATGTGTGTCATATTTGATGCACTTAAGGAGAAGACCAGAGAGGTATATTTGAATAAGAATGTGAAGTACCTTGGATGGCTGCTAAGAAGACTCTACTCAGAACTTAATGATTAGGAAAGTCACTAAAAGATGTTAAGTGGAAATAAGATGAGATTAGCTCATGGTTCACAAAGACCACAGTGGCCAAGGCGTGCTGCCTGAATTGGAAAGAGCAGTCCGGTAGTGTGACCCTTACCTTCTTTGAACTCAAAGTGGAAGTACTCCCACAGCTCACCACAGCTCTTCCTCTTGGCCCTGCCTTTATCCATAATTCTCTTGGCCCTCCTCCTCAGCCTCCCTTACTCACCATTCTGTGCCCCCTGGAGTTTAGTTCTAAACACAATTAGTAAACTCAATAACTCATATTCGGATGACTCTCAGATTTCTTTCTCTAACCCAGTCCTCTTTTCTGAGATCTAAATTCATTTACTACAAATGCCATCTTGGCATATCCATGTGGATATCTCACAATAGCCAATACTCAACAATTACAAAACTGAACCGATTATTCACCATTTTATTTATTTATTTTTTCAAGATTGTTTGTTTTGAGAGAGACAGAGAGAGTGCAAGTGGGGGAGGGGCAGAGAGTGAGCACAGAGCCCAATGCGGGCCTCGAACTCATGAACCATGAGATCGTGACCTGGGCCAAAACCAAGAATCAGATGCCTAACTGACTGAGCCACTCAGGCGCCCCTTCACCCTTTTTATTTATCCTCTACTCTTTCTTCAATAACTAACTTCTACTGAGTACTTTTTTATGTACTAAGAACTGTTCTAAATGTCTTACATACATTCTTTCCTGAAATCCCCACAATATGGCTTACAGAGTAGGCAGTAATCCTACCCTCCATTTTAGAGATGAGGGAACCAAAGCACACAGAAATTAAACAATCTGCCCAAGGTCACAGTGTCAGTGAGAGGGAGCAGGCAGGTGAACCCCTGCACTCTTCACTGTTGCACCACATTCCTTCTCCAAACATTTCAGTTAGTGGCACTTCAAATTCACCCGGTGGCTCATTCCAGAAAGGTGGAAGTCATCTTCAATGCTTTATTTTCCTCACTACCTACATCTAAACCATCACTCCATCCTAAACCTACCTCTAGTTCTCCACTTATCAACATCCTTTTTTAAAAAGATCATTTATTTATTTATTCATTTTTATTTATTTTGAGAGAGAGTGTGAGTGGGGGAGGAACAGAGAGAGAGGGAGAGGGAGAAAGAGAATCCCAAGCAGGCTCTGTGCTGTCAGCCTCACGACCCGTGAGATTGTGAGCTGAGCCAAAATCAAGAGTTGGATGCTTAATGGACTGAGCCACCAGTTACCCCAAAAGATTTTTTATTTTTAAGTAATCTCTACATCCAACGTGGGGCTCAAGATGACAATCCTGAGATCAAGAGTTGCATGCTCCACCAACTGAGACAGACTGGTGCCCCCATCTATCAACTTCTTTACGTGTACCATTTCTTGCCATCAGCTTTCCTGCCTTGTAGTCACTTCAGACAAAAATCACGGTGTCTTGAAAAAGCAATCTGATTCATTAATTTAACAATTTCTAAAACATCCGTATGTGTCGTGTACCATTCTAGGTGCTGTAATAAAAGAATGAATAAAACAAAGTCACTGCCCCACAGAGCCTAAATTCTAGAAGTGAAGAATAAATAAAACACTCAAACAAATAAATATGTAAATTCAGGTAATAATAAGGGTTGTGAAAGAAAATGAAATAGGAAAAATGTAGGCAGAGAGGGCAAGGGTGATGGAGAGAAATGCTATTTGAGATGCTAATCTAATAAATTCACACCCCTACTTAATACCCTTCAATGGTTTTCCTTTCCTCTTAGGATAAAATCTGAAACATTGACATGACTCTAGATAGAGTGACCATATGGTCAAGCTTTCCCAGAACATTCCCAGTTTAACACCAATGCCTCTTCACTTGAAAAATATTTCCATTTTGAAGATTAAGTATGTGATCCTTATGCCTAAGAGTCCTGAATGTGGCTTCAACCCAACTGCAGCTTTGGTTCATTCATCTTCCTCACCTGCTCACTTTATTCCAACAATCCTGATTTCAGGTCTTCAAGTGTTTCATTCCAAGTGTAAAGCTTCTGGAATTCCCTCGGCCTTGAATGCTTTTCTTCTCCACTTTGTCTTACTCCTATTTACCCTGTAAGTCACAACTTCCCAGCTTAAGAGCCTTTTCTTTTTCTGAAGAAAACCTGCCCTTGTTTTTTCCCCCTGTTGTACTGTGTATTTTTTCTTCAGAGCATTTAGATCATCGATACTGAATCCAATCGTAGACTGGTAGGTGTTTGTCTTCTCCACCAGACATGCAAGTCCATGAAGGCATGGACTGATTCTTCCTGACCATGGTTTTATCTCCAGTATATGACTCATGCCCAGCACATAGCAATAATGTTCAATGAATATGGTTAGAAAGAATAGGAAGGTATAATTCGTGGCAGGCAAGAGAGAAGTCCCTGAGAGACTGAAGAGCTAATCAGGACAAAATATTTAATAGAACTTCTGGACAGATTGTCTGAATAGAGTTGGGGGGGGTGGCGCGGATAGTAGAAAGAAGATTGAAAATAACTCCCTGGTTTTTAGCTTGGGACAAGCAAATGGAGAACACTGCCATTGACAAGGGTGGAAGATGCAATGCAACAAACAGGTTGGAGAAAAGGATGTGCTATATCTTAGACTATATACATACTGCATTTGAGATACTTACGAGATGTCTAGGCACAGCTTTTTATTTATGACAAAATGGATTTGTTTTATAACAATGAGATTTTTAGTAGAACCTGTGTCACCTCAGGGCCAAGAAAACTTTAAAGAGCTGCAAAAAGCTAGAAATTCCCATTTGCCTGGAAGAATGGTAATAAAAGAAAAAAGTCATAGTCTTTATTTTGCCCTTCCAGCCTCAATTTTGGGAAAATTAGCTCACAGAGCTGAGACGCTAGCAGGAAGTCAAAACCCATCCCACATGTTTCTAACCCCAGTTTTGATTCCACAAATGAGTATGCTATTAAGAAGTAATTTGAAAAAAAAAAGTTATCCAATACCTAAAAAATTACAAGAGAAAATGTAATCTATGTAAAGTATGAAACTTTCTCGGTGTAATTTAAAATACATATTTTGGGAGCGCCTGGGTGGCTTAGTTGGTTGAGTGTCCAACTTTGGCTCAGGTCATGATCTCGTGGTTCGTGAATTTGAGCCTCATGTCAGGCTCTCTGCCGCCTGCACAGAGCCCACTTCAGATCCTCTGTTGTCCTCTCTCTCTGCCCCTCCCCCATACTTTCTCTCTCAGAAAAAAATAAACGAGATAAAATAAAATACAAATTTTGAAGAGCTTTGCTTTATGTGTTTATAATCAATAGACACTGATATACATGACAATTTGCAAGAGAATGAAATCAAGACATCCTTTGACTCCAAAGGTAGAGCCAAGTAAAATTGACTCCGTGGAAAACTTCTCAAATTCTAAAGGGATGGATACAATTATGTAAGCATACAAAATGATGTCATAAACATGAAAATGGATTCATTCTCCATGTACAAAAGTAAGGATTTGGGAAGAGATCATTTGCATTATTCACCTTCCTGGGTTTCCCTGAAATACTTGGCATTACTAACCACCTTTTTTTTTTTTAAAGATATTTCACTTATGCTCTCTCTTTCAATATCAAATCTCTGCTGTATCATTTCATTTTCTCTCATGGGTTAGTTTATGCCCTTAATGGAGATTGCTCACAAATCACGATTCCTAATGATGACCTTTCTCCCTAAACCCATACTGTGTGTCTCAAAACCCCAAATTTATCTTTTCCTGGGGCTTCCACTGTTTCTTCAAACTCTGTAAATCCCTACACGAGTTCACCATTCTTCCTTTCAAACCTGCCTCTGTTCTTCTTCTGTGCCCTCCACATTTCTGATTATGACACAAAGCAGAAACACAGATGTCACCTCAGACATCTTCCTCTTCTCTGCCCCAGGCATCTAATAAATTGTGTTTACCTATTCTAATATTGTCTCATCTTCCCCTTTCTCTCTACTCTCATTGTCCTTACCAAAGCTATTTACTTCTCACTGGAACAGCCGGTCTCATCCCCTCAATGGCTTGCTTGACTACAATCACAAGGTGAGCACTTAGCATCACAGCCTGCATTATTAAGCTTTCTTACCACTAATATTTTTCCTAAATCATATTATGCCAATCCTGTCATCAAAACCGACAAGCCTTTTTTTATCCAATTCCCTAAATGTTTATCAAATTTCCAAATCCTTAACCTATCATTCAAAATTTCACATTCCTTTCTTAATTATTCCATACCAAACTGCCCACCACTTTTATTAAACACCTATCAGTTGCCCCCTTATCTATGTGCCTTTGTTCACACTCGTCTCTCTACACTTCCCAATATCCTATGTTCACATACCTAAATCATACATATTTTAAAAAAATTGGGGGGGGGTGCTAGTCTAGAATACCTACACATTATTTAAAGCCTGAACCAAATGTCACCTCAGTGAAAAAGATTTTTTTGACTGCTCAGCCAGAAATATTCCTTTTTTTTTTCCTTAGGTGTATTTATTTTGAGAGAGAGAGAAGGTGCGAGTGGGGGAGGAGCAGAGAGAGGAGAAAGTGAGAAGCCCAAGCAGGCTCCCGGCTGTCAGCGTGGAGCCTGATACAGGGCTCGAACTCACAAACCATGAGATCATGACCTGAGTCAAAGTTGGACACTTAACCAACTGAGCCACCCAGGTACCCCTCAGTCAGAAATATTCTTGTCCTCTATGGAACCCAAAAGGGTTTTATCTGAATCTTTCTTATGATACTCAACATACTCTCTCTTTTTTTACACTTATTTATACATATACCTTATTTACCCCACATATGTGTGGAATACAGGACCAATGTCCAATGCATTGTTACAAAATGCCACGTCCAGAAAACATGTTTGATAACTAACCTTGTGTTTGCATTTAGAAAAGTAGTTCTCTTTTAATAACAAACAACATATTGTATTTTGGAAGAACAAAGTTTTATGGAAAGCTCAAAGTTTAATTTTTGTTCTACCTCTCACCAGCTACTTGTCTTTTATAAGCTAATTCCTTGAAAACTCAATTTCTTTTGTAAAATATGGCTAATACTACCTGTTTCCCGAATTTTTTATAAGATTAAGTCAGGCAATAACATGTTAATGTGCTATGTGCAGGTGCCTAATAAAATTTGGTTCTCTCCCTCTCAATTTATTTGAGGTAGCTCTCTAAAGAGACGACATATACCAGTCTTAGCTAGCAACATTCAAAGATGTGCCGGGAGTCCAAGAAAACATGGGATTTGAAGATGAAGAAGGCCACACCCTGCCAGGAGGACCCAAGCTGCATTTTCTACTCATTAAAGCAACACTGAGGAAAAACAAAATATGTTACCTAAATAGTTTGTCCCAACCCAGAAATGTTAACAGAACGTCAATGCAAGAGGTAAGAAAATGGAAGGGATGAAAATAAATTTCACTGAATAACCATAAGGTGATGCAAGGTGCTTTTACATCATCTTACTCCATCTCCATTGTACTGATGAGGTACCTGAGATTCTGTGAAATTAAGATACTTCTATCACCTCATATCATGTTATGTCATGTTCACACACAGACATAGACACACAGACACACAGACACACACACACACACACACACACACACACACACCTATCTTTATGAGAGAGATAGAGACTGAAAAAAAAATGAAGGAATTCTGATTCTCTGAAGAGTCTGTCTTTCTGCTTGATTTTGACTGGGAGTAACTGAGTATTAGGGGGGGAAAATCTACATTAATAAAACTGCTAGCATTTGCCAAAAACTATGCTGGACTGATAGAATGCTACAGACTCACTCTTGAGAAAGGAAGCGTTCCATTTACTTGAGATAATAAATTATTCCTTTAAAAAGTAATTGAAAAGTAGCAGAAACACCTTTTTGTGCATTCTAAAAGTACTGTTAAAGACTTATGAAATATTTTAATAAGTCAATATTTAAATAAGTTTCTTTTAGAATATTCTCTTGTGTATTATTTTACCTGCTAGCCTCCATTCTAATAGAAAGGGGAAAAAAAGAAAATAATTAGGAAATTTGCTATTATGATTTTAAATCCATAGATCCTTGTAAGGTCCATAAATCTCATGAGATATTTATTATTGATAACCAATAATATAGGGATTCAATATTATCCACAGCCTATGGCCATGAAAATAATACTGTTTTTACTTTTCAAGCAATAATTGAAATTGGATATTTCCTCAAGAAAGATTATTCATATATTTAAGTTACATGTGAGATGAAAATTAAAACTATCCGGTTTCTCATGGTACAAGATTGCTTTAAATACCCAAGTTGCAGTAACTTTTAGATATTGTTAATTCATATGATGGCCACACAATGGTGCTAATTTTATTAGACTCTCAGCAACCTCATTCCACCAAATAATGTTAAAACTGAAGAAAATAAATACTATAATACATGTTAGAACCGAACATTAAGACATTTAATACTTGCTTCTTAACATAAAGTCCAATTACTTGTTTAAATTTTTGACATCAGCGGGCCTAAATGATCAGTGTTCAACCTCTCCTTTTTAACACTTGTTCCACAGAATTTCCAGAAAATGTGGTGGTACTATTATACTGTAATTGATCATTTTTCAAAGTTCCATCCTATTTGTGCATAGTACTCTTAATACTCTGTATGTTGCAGCCATCCTTCCATCACTGAGGGACATTAGAAAGGTTGTCCCGATTTCTTTTAGCTCTTCCTTTTTTTTTTTTTAATTAAAAATTTTTTTTAATGTTTATCTTTATTTTTGAGACAGAGAGAGACAGAGCATGAGCAGGGGGGAGGCAGAGAGAGAGGGAGACACAGAATCGGAAGCAGTCTCCAGGCTCTGAGCTGTCAGCACAGAGCCCAACGCAGGGCTCAAACTTGTCAACCATGAGATCATGACCTGAGCCGAAGTTGGACACTCAACTGACTGAGCGACCCAGGTGCCCCTCTTAGCTCTTTCTTTAAGTATGGATATGCCACTTACCTGTTAGGATATAAATGAAAGCATGGATTTTTGAAGAGGGATAGATTAAATTTTGGATGCTCCTTCCTTAATTAATAGAAATATGGTCTTCAGTGAATTATTAAACCATGAAAGCATAGCTTTCCCTTTTTATGAAGAGATATAATAACTGCTGTATGGGATGGTTTTGACGATTAAATAAAATAACCGTTGTGCAATACTCAGCAGAACTGTGCCTGGCAATGCAACAACAGGGAATAATCTGTTCTGTTCTCTCTCTTTCTTGTAGTGGTCTAATTTCTTGCATTTTAATTCCTTTTAACACCATGGGTATTTAGTAATGATATAGGGATACTGATATCATGTTACACATCAAAGTGCTATCCATTTTTGGTCCTATGCCACATGGAGGTGATTTCTGCTAGGATTATATGCTAAGTATGTTTATTAAAGATGACAAATTTATTTCATTCAAGATATATTAACCTATGCATATAAAATATTAATATTTGTGTAAAACTACATGTAAATATATACTACCCAAACTACCAAAATGGTGGCAGGCAGGAGGGAGCATAAACCAGACTATAGCCTCTACAATTAATTTATTTTAAAAATTTTGGCACATCTAAAATTTTATACAATCAAAGGTCTTTATACAGAAATATATGTGAGGTTTAGTTAACATTTATAATGATTTTTTAAACTGTAGTCTCTGGGAGAACTTTGTACAAGGATTTATTATTGTATTTAAGTAGTGTCTTAAGGTATAGTTTTTATGGTCTATTAAGTATAACTCTCAAGCACCTTAAACACAACTAAATGAGGTGGAATTACTATTAACTTGTATTTTAGGTTACCAAGTGCCCAGGCAATTCCAACCAACTATATCCGGAATAGTATTTTATGACAGCTCATGACTTTCTATGTTGAGCTTCCTTGACTTAAAATTTTTACGAGATTGAAAACTGGCCTCTGAGATGGCGACGGAAAGTTGGGTCATTAGTCCTCACCTTTTAAGAAATAATGTCTCAGCAGGCTGTATTTGAACCACTTGAGCTCAAGGAGGTGTTAACAGAGTTGTTAATTAACCTAGGTCTGGAACCCATTGTGAAGAATCCCAGAAAGTTGGAACAATAGGTAGGTACTGCTTAACCCCCAGCAGGGAAGAAACGACTTTTGCTTTAATAATATAGCCAAAAAACTTGCATAATGTTGATATTAGGGTAAAAAAAGAATGGCAACCTGAAACTAACATTTGGTCAGAAAAAGATGCAAACTTACATTGCCTTCAACAAGACCAGCTGAAATGGAAATGGACAGAACTAGACGCTCAGAGTATTAGTCTTTTTGGAGCAATCCCTAACTCTACCCAGGAATATAAATGGGCAATAGAAGAAACCTCAAAATGGAATCTCTTTTATACTCGAGCCTCTGATAAGATCAAGGTTTTGCTTAAGTCAACCAAGACCATTGTTCTCAAAAAGTCAAAAGGATAGAGATTTCATGGCTTTCCTGGGTAAGCGTGTTCTAATGCTTAATTCTACACTCACAGTCAAGAAGACCTCAAGGTGAAAATAATCTCTCCATATTTTCACTGTAAACCCATCAATCTGTGGAATGAGAGAACTGACTGGCATAAACAAACTAACAGATCTCTCAACATCTTGGAAAAAGGGTTACCAAATGCTTCTTAGTCATCTCCTTTTCAGATGAATTAATCTCAATGGCACTGGGATTGCTTGGAGAAACTGTTAAAATTATTTTCATGAACTCTGTCTCTTTTATATTTCTCTATATAACTTTTGGAAAATACGTAATCCTACACTCTTTATGTAGAGTATCCAACCAAATTGAGAGAACCCACACTGCACTCTTAATGCTCCAATCCTCCTTTCATCTTGTTGAAGTTGTTGAGATTAAACCCTCAATGAGAGAAATAAACAATGAAGTTAGGAACATATGAATATACAGTTACAATGCTATAATAAAAACATATAAAAATTAATGTGACTCATATGCTATAGTGTATCTTTAAATAACAGATCTTTCTTATTAACATTTTTAAACCAGAGTCTAGGGGCGCCTGGGTGGCTCAGTCAGTTAAGTGTGTGACTTCAGCTCAGGTCATCATCTCACGGTTCATGAGTTCGAGCCCCCCCATCAGGCTCTCTGCTGTCAGCACAGAGCCTGCTTCAGATCTTCTGTCCCTTCTCTCTGCCCCTCCTGCACCGTGTGTGTGCTCATGTACTCTCCTCTCTCTCTCAAAAATAAACATAAAAAAAAAGAGTCTACAACACGCATAATTATTACTAAGATCAATTGTACTTCAACATAAATTTTAAGCAGTTCCTGTAAGTGTTTATAGCCAGTGTTTCTTAGGTATAACCAAAGTAAATTTGATTTTTTTTCTTTTCATACTTTATTTCCTCAATGATAATCAACTATGATATTTGTGAGTTCGTCCTCAAGACATGCTTATTTACAATCATCATTGTATATGCCAATAAACCACATTCTTAATTTCATTCATCACTTGTTAACGGCTTTACATTCACCTACCTCTTCCACTGAAAGTTCCTATTGTGGAATAGTCTCAGCCACCAGAAACCCTGAACCATAGGGTGGGAACTGCCTATGTAATGGCGGGGTGGGAACAGACAGAGAAGAATGACAGAGAAAGCCTGCTACATTGAAGGTAGGAAAACCTAAGCCCTCAGAAGGGAAGCAACACAGAAGAAAGGAAATAATGAGAATGCTTCTCATGCTCAACATCTGAATGTCTGGAAGGGACAAAAAACAATGAGAAAAATAAGATTGAATAAAGATGACATAGAGATAGAAAGGAGAGCCATGAGAAACCCTCTGATCTAACACTTTTTTTTTCTTTTTTTGAAAGTTTATTCATTTATATTCAAGGGGAGGGGCAGAGAGAGGGGGAGAGAGAGAATCCCAAGCAGGCTCCATGTTGCCAGCACAGAACTGACACAGGGCTCAAACTATGAACCGTGAGATCGTGACCCGAGCCAAAATCAAGAGTTGGATGTTCAACTAACTGAGACACCCAGGTGGTCCAAGATCTAGCACCTTTTAAGCAAAAATGTTTTGAGGACAGATGTTTTGTGTAATAGTATTTCCAGAGAAAGAATAATATCTCTCTTCCTTTTAAATATATTTTCCTTCATGTTCATTATTACGTAGACTTTACTTGGCCAGTGGCAATTGCTTTAATTCTATTGGAGAAGTCGAAGGCTTAAAACTGCATCTATCTGAGAGTCAACACACTTGATTAAAATGTGTCTTAGACACAGTATAAAAGATGACTACAAATCAGCATCATCTTGAAGAAGATTCCAGACTCTCTCGGAAAAGAAAAACAAAACAACGGGTCCAGGGATACTGAATGTAAATTGGCTCTGTCTATACTTATCTGAGCCTCAACAAATAGTTTAAGAATTGATCATTCAAAACCTATGATTAGAGCATACCTGCAGAAAACATATGCATCTGGTTTGATCAGTTTCAGATTTTCTGGATTTCACATGATAAATTCCTGTTAGCACATCCTAATTATAGTATTCTGTATATTTGAAAGATTGGGAGTCCAAAACACATTACACTTAGAACTCACAAAATACTGTTTATATATTTATCTCATCTGATTTTCACAAAAAGTCTATATAAAAGTCAAGGAAGATATTAATTTCCTTTTCATAAATCTGGCTTCCTAGGCTTTTACTATTATATATATTCCTGGTAATCTCATTTGTATTCTTCAATATTTGTTTTGTCATTATAAATTCTTACATCTAATAAAGACATTGTTACTGTCCTCTAGGTAAAACTGTCTACTCCCAACTTCATACTCCCTTTAATCTCTAAAAGGCTAAGTCTATAAGTCCTAATAATATAATTGGGTGTTCCGGACCAGAAACTAGTCATACTTTCTAAAATTTGTTTAATGTTTATTTATTTTTGAGAGACAGAGAGAGACAATGTGTGAGTGGGGGAGGGGCAGAGAGAGAGGGAGACACAGAATCCGAAGCAGGCTCCTGGCTCCCAGCTGTCAGCACAGAGCCCAACGCGGGGCTCGAACACAGGAATCTCAAAATCATGATCTGAGCTGAAGTCAGACGCTTAACCGGCTGAGCCACCCAGGCACCCCTAGTCATACTTTTTTGGTAGCACTAGTGGGATGGTGTCTTCCTCATTCATGATGGTATCTATTAAAACAAAATATTCTCTTTTAAAGCACCTCAATGTGTTTTCATTAAACTATTGGCTGTCCTCCAGAAGAGTAGACCCACTCCAAGAAGGCATCCTAAAAATCTTGATTTTATTTGTAAGTAATTTTTTCTCCAAATGACCTTTCAATTTTAAAGTATTCAACCCAGTGATATTAGTACTAAATAGCCCGAGCAGGACAACCCAATGTAAATATTCCCAAATGATCTATTGTAATATGTTTCCTTCTGCATTTCTCCATATATGGAGTCAAAGAGATTGCTCTGAAAATCAGGCCAGAAAGCCATCAAAAAGGAGACTTTTGCTTCTGAATCTGACCTGAAAATCAAGAAGTTTTATCTGTGAAACATTACAAAGCTGGAGAATTAAATGAATCTTCAGTTCAAACATTTTAACATTTTATTTAACTTTTACTATACTTTAAAACACACATATTGTTTTAAACAGTGGTTTTCATCTCTGTCATAGCCAAGGATCTTTTTTTTTTTACAATGCCTTCTTAATTATACTGAAATAATGCCATATGTAACAACATTATCTAGTTATACACAACATTTAAACAAATCAATACAATGACCTATGTGTAGTATAAAAAAAGAAATAAAACAAAAGGAATGTAAAATAAAATAATATATATTTCATTTAAAAAAATCCAAGGCATGGTCACATATGAAATGAAGGAGCCATATGCTTACAGCCATAAGTAACATCACTGCGAATTCACACACACAAATATACATGATTACAAATGCACTGCCTGGACCACTCACATATCATGAGAGGGCTTTTAATCGGGGACATCGTTTTTCTAAATAGTAATTAACTCTTAGTAAAGTACCAAACAAAACAAAAGCAACATCTTCCCTTGATGTGCCTGACAGTTGCATTCCTGGAAACTTCAGTACAGAAGACCATGTTAAAAAAATGCCTTCTATATAAAACAGGGGTAGGTTGTAGGGCTGATACACATAAACAGGCTTAATCACTTAGCATGAATCCTGGACGTGTTATTTGAATTGAGATGCAGGACAATTTTCCTTTGTGCAACTCTCTCACGCATTGTAGTTGTCTGGTGGACCTGACCGCCACCTGTAGAATGCCTTTAGTCATCTATCACTGTGATCTTCAACATCTTCACAAATTTCCAAAACACGCCTGGGACAACACTAACCTGCCAAGGGACGCCTGGGTAGCTCAATCGGTTAAGCGTCTGACTTTGGCTCAGGTCATGATCTCGGGATGTGTGAGTGAGAGCCCTGTGTTGGGCTCTGTGCTGACAGCTCAGAGCCTGGAGCCTGCTTCAGACTTTGTGTCTCCCTTTCTCTCTGCCCCTCTTCTGCTCGTACTCTGTCTCTCTCTCTCAAAAATAAATAAATACTAACTTTTTTTTTTTTAATTAAATAAAATGCTAACCCTGTCCAAACCCAAGAAGTCAACCTGGCTTCTTACTGAGACCCAGACTGACTTTCAACTCCCAGTGTTCTTTTCTGACCCAAAGATGCCTTTGCCAGCTCCCCAGACTAGGGAATTAAAGTCTTCTGTTTACATGCCTCTTTCATAGAATATATCATAATTTATCGGATATGTGATTTTAGATATTATTCTCCACTCTCAAACTGCAAGCAGCGGTAAGGCAAATAAGTCTCTGTTTGGCTCTGCATACTTAGTGCCAACCCTGTCCTCACACAAGGCAGGTGCTCAGTAATAAAGGATGTTAACAAAGGAAGGAATAAATAAATTTGTATCCATTCAAAAACTGGAATTTGTATCATATTGTTTCACTGGGTGAGGTGCTGAGATAATGACCTCTAAGTATGTATACCTATCTACCTATGGTGCTGAATGCCAGGTGCATCTTTAGAAATTAAAAACAAAACAAAAAAACTCTTAGGAAAAACAAAAACAGTCAAAATAAGAAAGCAGCTCTTCTCTTTGTAATGAACTCTCTATATATCGTAGAACATAGCTAAAAAAAAAAACCAAAACGTTATGTGATCTTTAAATTCTCATTAGTGGAATGAGTGATTGCTTGAATTGCCAAAAGAGTATCTTAAAGGTACTGAATGAATATTTATGGTTTCTGTAACTAAAAATAGTTTAACAACATATGAGATTAGAGCAACGTATCTTAAAAAAACAAATAATCAATTACTTGAGTCATTTCTTCACTTTAATTTGATATTTTGAAACTGTCTCTCATGGAGAATATTTATTTTATTTATTTATATCCCACTGTATTCCACTAAAGCCTTGAGGTACATATTATAAATTAAACAGTCTTATTCTTGGTACAGACTGAACATGTTCTTTTAATTTTTATCTTGGAATTCAATAAAATTAGCAAAGTTAGCACTCAAGATGACTAAAGGTTGAAATATCTAAAAGTAATAATAATAAATTCAACTACTCAAATGTATCTCCAAACAAAAATTTAGTGAGATGATCAATCACCATTTCTGCTTTTCCAGATGGCTGCAGTCCCATCTCTTAGAATAATGGAGTGCTCAAATCTTTGATAGTTAATTGTACTGGATTACTGTTTGGCAATCAACCAACTCTCTGGCCTGGGGGCAGATCATTTTATTTAATGGTTCATCACCAAGACCTCACTAGCATGACAACATAGATCACTACGCTATCATGCCAAGAAAGTGAAAAGCTAAGAGTCAGTCCATCCCACCTGGGAGGAATTTGACTTAATAAACTACCTGGGTAAATGGTAACCAAAATGAGTAGTGATTAGGACCAAGAGCAGATTAAATAAAATAGCAAATGGGCAAATAGATTTTTTTCAAGGCATGTGTTGCCTAGTTCAACATTTCTGTCAAATACACTAATTTGGCTTTTTAAATATAGAAATAGCATCTGCGGTGGGTTGAAGCAGAAAATCAAATAAGCAAAAAAAAATTAATGCTTTTAACAGTTAAGGTTTGAGTAGAGAGTTCCACATTTTTTGCTGAACTTGAACTTTTTAATGTTCAAAATGTAAAGACCTAGGTAAAAGCAAACCATTATTATTTTTGAAAAAATTTATTTTGTGGAAAATACTGAATTCACAAATCATAATTTTACCACTGAAAAATTGATTCTTCTTTTTATCTTCAAAATGTATGCCCAGATGTATTTCATCTTTAAGCCTGAATGGTTTGAGTTTGGGAAAAGCAGTTGTGTTACAGGACAAAATCAGTACAGATTCCACAGATCTCACACCAGATGCTGTGTCAAGCTCAGAAATCATAAAAATGATAAAACAATTTACCTAAATTGACATTTACCTAAAAACCCAGTTATGGATAAGAGGGATGGACCTGTCCCTATGCTTTGAAAATAAGACAAAGTAGAAATCTCATTTGTCTTTTTTTTTTTTTTTTAAATTTATAATGATTCATGCATTTTGAACCTTGTTTCCCTATTTGGGAATATCTCCCCATTCTTCTTGGTAATTTCTCATGTACCTTGTGAGACTAAGATTTAATGTGGCCTCACTGGAGTCCCCCCTAAGGGTGTGTGACCATCTCTGTCCTCTGTGCTCCCAGAAAGCATTTCTCATACCCGATTCTCCACTCCCTGTGTTGTGCTATAATTTACTTGTCTACTGCCTGTTTCTTCTATCAGAGCTCCATGAATGAGGGCTATGTTCCTTCCTTTGTATCCTGACCACTCAGGATAGCTCCTGGCACTTAATAAGATCTCAATAAACTTGTTTTAAATGAATGAATGGTGTTTCATAGCCAAACCATGCCCCTTGAGTATGATAATAAAACTTGTGAATGAAAGCATCTGGGGTCAGAATCTATCTAAAATGAACTGATCGAAGTCACTGGTCCACTGTCACAGGCTTGCTTAGGGTTGCCTCACATGGAGAAGCCTCTGGTTGCACAAAAACTCCCTCTGCTGTGCACTTCAGTGTTCTATCCCTGGCGCCTTGTCTTTAATCTCCCTTGTCTCCTAGGCTCCTCATACCTTGTCTGTTCTGATTAGGAAGTTCAGATGCCATGCCTTTCCTATGAATCAGGAGGTGTGTGTTCTAACCCAGGCTCTGCTCACTTATCTGTATGAGCTTTAGCAAAACACCGCCCTCTCTGGAGCCCCCCTTCTCATCTGCAAACAAGGGAGTGAGGTGAGGTGTGAGAAGTCATGAGCATAGAGTGGGACTGATCAGGGTGCAAACCTTTCCTGCCCCTGAACAGTCAAAGAGCCCTATAGCCCTCCACTCATGTTCGATTTGTACAACAGGAACATCATGATCCAACTGCTGGTTTCATCAGGTGGTTGTAAAAAAACCAAAACAAACAAAAACAAAAACAAAAACAAAAACATCACAGATTAAGAAACTGTGTGTGAAGTGTTTAAAGGCATCTGATATTTCTCTATAGTGAGCCATTGTATCAATGTAGTAATATATTGTTCTATCATGATATTTTTCTAATTTCTCCCTGAATGCAAATCTGACTACATCACTCTCCCCACCCACTTCTTAAAAGCCTCCATTGGCTGCCCATAGCATTCAGATAAAGCCCTCTGCTAAGCATGTAAGGTCTTTCCTGGTGAATCCATCTCTAGAGATTTGCCCTCTCAGTGTTGTTACCAGACTCAATGAACCGGTCCCAAGTCCCCAATTGTCTCTACTCTCTCCCTTCTGCACATTCACTCACTGTGTCCCTGACACCAGCTCTCCACCCCCAGCACTTTGGCATACTTCTATCATAGTGCTTGCCACACTGTATTGCAATTTTTGGTTGTGGGGGGGGGGGTGGGAAGCGGGGAGGGGTGTCTGGCTTCCACTTTAGACTGTGAGTCCTTGAGAACAGAGGTGATTGTGTACCTTGTGTTATTGGTGCCCAGCCTGGTGCCTCTTGTAATGTCACTTAATAAGGTTTGCAGGATGGATTAATTACTGCCTGGAAACCCCTGCTTGACAGCTATTCGTGTTCCTGAGTTAAGAGTTGGCCATAATGTGTATTGATTAAATATGGATAACTCATGGTAAATTCCTTCATCGTTATTGGAAAAGTCGGCCAAGCTGTGGTCAATTAAGTAAATGTAGAGAAAAATATGATATTAATTTTGGGGTACATAATAGACTTAATCATTTTTTAAAATCTGGCAATTTATGCCCTGCTTCTTTTCACAAAGGCTACAAGAAAGCACATTCGCAGAGTGAAAAAAGAAAAAGGGTATCAGAAATATGCATGCAGTAAGGACCAATATAATTGCTATAGCTGAACAGTAATTTTGACTCCGAATTTTTTGGAAATCAAAATAGACATTCATAGTAGCATATACTCAAATCTCGACGTGGCAGTGATAGCACAGGGGAAATGGTGAGAAAGATGAATAATTTGACTGAAAAAAATGGTAAGAGATGTTATATGCATGCATGAAATGAAAATGAACTCAAAGTAGATGAAATATTTTATAAGGTATATTCTTAGAAGTTTCATTGATGATCAACAAAAGCCACACTATTGCTTCTGCAATGTATAAGCCTCTACCCGTCCATCCCAACCCCAATCCGGCCCTTCTATTTCTTGCTCCTGAAATCAGGCATGTAACCTACTAGTGAAAACACTAACAGAGCTGAAAACATTTAATGCTTTACATTTTGAAAAGGCAATTACTCAATAGTTTGGGGGGCAAGAAGGAGGAAGGAGAGATACTAAACAAATTACAGTAATATAAAACAACTCGTGATTTAAATAAAGAATAAAAATGACTACTTTTTCTTTCTCTCTTTTTCTTTTTTTTTTGGATCTTCATACTGTTCGTCAAGCCAAATAAAACAAGTGACAGAAGAAAATGCCATGACAAAGTCCTTCCATGTTGGCCTTGAAAAGACAATGTTATCAGTGAGTGTTGAGACAACCACACTTAAGCGAATCCACACCAAAGAAGTAAAATTCTTTGAAAAGATTTGATTTTGGTGCATCTTCTGGTGGCCTAACTTAATACAAATAATGACACGGAACTCGCAGGAAGTACATTCATGGAAAAAGCATAAGGGTGTGACGCATAAGGGTGTGACATTAGTGGTATCGTGATGCCACAGTAAAGAGAAGACAAGGACTTCTCTAATATTACTAGCTCATGAAAATGGGATCATTAACAATGTTGAGCTTAAACCATGTAGAATCTCTAGGATTTAAACTGACTACAAAGCAGAAACAACACCTATTCACAGACAAAGTTGCAAAGACCGTTCTGATACTAAAAAAGCCAGCACAACTAATTATAAACACACATTAGACTATATCAACACAAGTCATCTTTTGACTACTTTTCACCAATTCCTAAAATGTTTTATATTAATAGAATTATCCAGACTTTCAGACAGTATCCATAAAATGCCAAGTAATTCACAAATACTAGGCTTAACTTTACTAAATGAGTTTGCATGTAGTTCATTTTGTGACATGAATTGAGTATGATACTTAACTAGGATTTTATACTATCTATGGCATCTGCCCTTCAATATAATCCATGATAATGAAGACTGGACTGAAGAGTCAAAAAGGAGAAAGCAATATGAGTTTCTCAAGAAAAAAAAATTCCCAACACTCAGATTTAAAGCGGTAGAAGACTGATGATTTTGTACACATAACAATTAAAACATCCCTTCATGAAAAACACACCCACAATTAATGACAAAAAAATTACAGACTAAAAACAGTAGGTAAAATATTTATATCTTCTATAACACAGGGTTAGCTTTTTTTTGTTTGTTTTGTTTTTTTTCAGTAGGCTTCAAACCCAGTGCAGAGCCCAACCTGGGGCTTGAACTCACAACCCTGAGATGAAGACCTGAGTTGAGATCAAGAATCGGACACTTAAGGGGCGCCTGAGTGGCTCAGATCATGATCTCATGGTTCGGTGAGTTCGAACCCCACATTGGGCTCTGTGGTGACAGCTCAGAGCCTGGAACCTGCTTCCGATTATGTCTCCCTCTCTCTCTATCCCTCCCCTGCTCATACTCTGTCTCTTTTGCTCGAAAAGATAAACAAACATTTAAAAAATTAAAAAAAAAAAAAAGAATTGGACACTTAACCAATTGAGCCACCCAGGTGCACCAGGGCTAGTATTCTTAATATAGAATTCTTTTTTTTTTTTAATTTTAAATGTTATTTACTTTTGGGAGAGAAAAAGAGAGACAGAACATGAGCAGGGGAGGGACAGAGAGAGACAGAGACACAGAATCCGAAGCAAGCTCCAGGCTCTGAGCTGTCAGCACAGAGCCCGACGCAGGGCTTGAACTCACCAACTGTGAGATCACTACCTGAGTCATAGTTGGATGCTTAACTGACTGAGCCACCCAAGCACCCAATAGAGTTCCAATACATCAATAATAAAAAGACAAACACCTGAATGAAAAAAATGTGCAGATGATACGAACATACAATTTATTAAAGAATATAAAGTTCTACCTCAGTATTAATCAAAGTAAAACTTAAAAAATGCCTTCATTTATTTTTGGGAAATATTGAAAAGAATAACAACCCCCAATTTTGGCCAGGGTATGGACACCCTCCAATACTGGTGGTGAAATAATAGTAGACCCAATATAACTGGAGGGTAGTTGGCAATATATATTTAAAAATGCTTGCCAAGTAACCAAGCAAATTCTTTTCCCAGAAATTTATCATAAGATAATCAGGAAAGTATGTAAAGAAATACAAACAAGTATGTTCCTAACAGTAACTTCGTATTTCCTAAATGCCAAGTACGGTACATAATGCTTTAATTTGTTTTAATCCTTCTAACAGCCACATTCTACAGATGCAAAAATAAGAGACCTAGGTAGATGAAATAATTTTTGAAGATACAAGGAACACAGCCAAGAATCAATATCATGTCATAGGATTCCAAAACCTTAACTGCCAACTAACAGAGTAATTTTTTTTACATTTTTTTAAATTAAAAATGTCATAGGAGAGAAACAGAGTGACCATGACAAAGAACAGAAAAGATGCAGAGACATAAAGAGGAACAGGAAACAGAATCCTACAGATGAAAACAGAGAAAGGCAGAGACAGAAAGAGACAAAGAGAAAAAAAGGCATAGGTGGAGAGGTATTAGAAATGACAGAGAAAGAGAAAAAGAAGCACATTTTGAAATTATTAATACTATTTATTTTATTTTTTCTTTGGATGTTTCTTATTATTTTTCACAACAAGAATTACTTATGTGACATAAACATATATTTTTTTAAGAAAGTGAATTGCTAATGGAAGCAGGGGACCCAAGGTCATCTGATTGAATATACGCCTGGTCACACTCCTAAAGCAAATGGGCTGGGAGATTTCATAAGTTTGTATGTTGTACCATCCTTCCATAAAGGTAGCAAGTGTAATTCCAAAATGTAAACCAGTAAAGGCAGATATCTGGAAGCACAAGATAGAAGATGAAAGAAACGTCCAACTTACTTCCAGACAAGGCCCAGAGGAGTGCGGTTAGTCTATGTTGATGATTTGGGGAGACACATACAGTTTACATATAAATCAATGCAGAAGGAGATGCCAGTATTCTTTTTAAGGGAGAGATAGACTCCGTTTGTAACTGCATGTCTACAAAGAATGCACATGTGTACATGTTCACACTCACAGGCACATATGTGTATGCACACACACAACTCATAAAACAACAGGACAACAAAAATAAACCCAGAAACCTTCTCAAGTGGCTATGACAATACTAAGTGGAGAAACAGTAATGAAGATGGCTCAACCATGTCAATTTAGGACATGAAAAGCCAATTATATATGTTACTGTAGAGGCTTCACCTTCTTAGATTACACTGCCTCAATTTGGAGCTCAAATTGTCAAAATACTGTTACTGCCAAAATTATCTAGAACCACATATTTCAAACAGCAAAAGGCAAAATATATATGTACTGCTACAGGCAGTGTTTTACATTCATTAAAATCATTGCCAATTAAAAAAAACATAATTTAGGGGCGCCTAGGTGGCTCAGTCGGTTGAGCATCCGACTTCGGCTCATGTTGTGATCTCACGGCTCGCAGGTTCGAGCCCCGCGTCGGGCTCTGTGCTGACAGCTCAGAGCCTGGAGCCTGCTTCAGATTCTGTGTCTCCCTCTCTCTCTGCCCCTCTCCCACTCATGCTCTGTCTCTCTCTCTTTCTCTCTCTCTCTCTCAAAAATAAATAAACATTAAAAAAAACCCATAATTTAGAGCCATACTAAATATGGCAAATATTTATGAATGAATCAACATTTTTTCTTTCTCGTCTTCATGAAGGTAATTGAAATTATGAATAATACTGCCAGAACTCTAGACTTGATAGAACTTTTCCCAAATTGATGTTGAATGTCCATAAAGGATTATAGGGAGTTTATAATCAGCTTAAGCATCCTTTTCTTAAGAGCTAGCTTCCTTCTTGGGGCACCTGGGTGGCTCAGGTGATTGAGCATCTGACTTTGGCTTAGGTCATGACCTTAGAGTTTGTGAGTTCGAGGTCCACATCAGTGCTGCTGTCAGTGCAGACCCCACTTTGGATCCTCTGCCCCTCTCTGCCCCTCCCCTGCTTGTGCTCTCTCAAAAATAAATAAATATTTAAAAAAAGAGAGCTAGCTTCCTTCTAGCAATAATGATATGTTCACAGGATAAGAATGACCCATGTGTGGTGTTCACAACCACCTTAAGTTAGTCGTGGTGAACCCAGTTATCATAATGCTCATCATCATAGCTAGACAAGTATGTTAAATATGCGAAATAAATTGAGACTGTCTTTTCCAAGTCATATTCTAACTAGAGTGAAACATGTAGACAGTAATATCATATCCAAAACAAAACGAAGACATGACCTTACGGCCAAAGTAGTTATCTAACAGCAGGTGGCAAATATTCTCTTATCTTACCTTCTTTACCACATATTGCCATCACAATTAGTTCTAAAAATTCTGGTAAAAGCGAGATAAGAAAGCAAATAGTTTTCTATGGTTTAACTTACACCAGAGACTAAAATAAGGATGGCAAATAGATTTCAATTTGCCTGCCCCTTCTAATCAGCTGCTAATTAATGCCAAGAGCACTGTGTCAAGAAGGATTCTGAGTGGCTTTATTAATTACTGATGTCTACTGTATAAATCCATGGGAGGGAATGGAGGCTGCCATTGGACTCCATTCTTTTCCTGGTTTTATGTCTAACATATTTCCATTCCTGCTTAAGTTTATCTCTAAATGTCATCTTGTTTTCATGGGAATATAAACAACTAGATATAAATCAGTTTTTTTGTAAGTATTAATTAACAAAGACGTTAATTAGGCTGAGATACTCTGTCGGTGAGAGGTGAAAGGATGAATGAAAACATGGCCTCCAACACATGTGAGTCAGAGGAACTGATCTGTGAATTCCAAAAGTCTCCAAGAGGCATTTCATAGAGGAAGCAAGAAATTATAATATTTAAGCTTCCCATAGAACTAATCAATACAAACTCTACCTCATTACTGTTCGGGCTTTATCAGATACTACATTATTATTTTTTTTAAGTAGGAGAAAAACGTTTTTAAAAAGACAGGAAACAATTTGTTCTCTCAAATGCATTATTTTGTTGTTTTATCATATATTTTCAAAATAAAATTTAGAAATGTTTGGATAAGTCATTATAGTAAAAGAGGGGAAAGAACTCCATTTAGATTCAGATTTGAGTTTAAACCTCAGCTCTGCTACTGATTTTTTTTTCATTCATGAATTTATATATTTGGCAAAGAAATTGAGTACTATGGGTAATGGGAAAGAAAGATAAATCCAAATATTTCACAGAATTCACCATGTAATTAGGGAACAGACTTGTAAATTACAACATGGAAAATATTATAAAGATGCATTTTGGAAACAGAAAGAAAAGAGTGAGCATAGCTAGCAGCTGGATTTCTTTCATCCTTGTCACCCACACCTTGGAATAATATACACCCAACTTCTTTGCATAGGATGCAGTGAAATCACACATCTTTTACTGTAAATTTACTAAGATACGTCTACTTCTTACACCATTTAGGTTGAAAAACACAGAGTCTGGTATCTCAAGTCCAGACCAAGTCCCTTTGGTGTCACATTTTTTACTTCAATCATACAACAGTGTTGCTAAGTATTCACAGGACAAATGTAAGTTTCTATATAAAGTCAATATGGTTTAAGAGCATCCCTCCTAGGCATAAATGCAGAAATTCTCCTTGGACTGTAGACATCCTCAGGGAAAACTTTCTGATAACCACAAGCATCCAAGACCCTAATCTTGGTTAATCACTAACAGGTTAGCATCTCTGAAAACAACACAGCCTAAGAGCAGAAGAATGTGTGGTCTGGTTCTCATAGAATTTAAACCTAGGACAAAACATAGGGATTTAGAAGGTTATTTTTTAAAAATCCGAATTAATAACACATTATCAGTTTGGTAAGAAAATATGAACAGCAATTACTAAGCTTCCAGATATGCAACATAGCTTAGAAATAGAATGTATTTGCTACTGACCCTGAGAGGAAGAATATGGAATTTTATAGTACAAGCAACCTTTTGCAATGTAATTAAACAATCTATCAAAACATCTTATAACATGGCAAAAATCTTACATTATTTTATTTGTACTGAATTAGCAATTAACTCAGCTCAATAAATCCTAGTCCATCCTCAAAACACCTATAGCAAGATAAACAACATGTATTGGGTAAAAAATTGAAAATAATTGCATAGCATAATGTATTAATATCATAATGTGTTTTATGTACTTGATTTATCTATATTACAGGCATTGTAACGATTCTAAGTCAGCTTCTCTCTGCTCCTAGTCCTAAAACTTTTGGCTGAAGAAATGACTAGCCCAGGAAATTCTATCCAATTCATAAAGAGTGATGACTTTCCATTCTCTTTCTTATAGGTAGGCAGTCAAGTAACTCTTAAAGTTCTGGACAATGACTGCTACCTAAAGTTATGAACATCTCATAAAGAAAAATGGCCTGAAATTAAGGAGGATTGATAGATGTCTTGCTTCCAAGGAAACATGAGAGCTTATGGTCTTGGACAAGTCATTTGGTTCTACATAGAATGATGCTACTCATCTAGAAATTAAAAGAGAACCAATAAGGCAAGACCAGTCATGGAAAAAATCAACTTGTTGCTAGACAGTTGAGGTCAGGAGACCTCAAACTAGCACTTTATGAAATGTTTGTATTAAATTGAAGGAAGCCAAGAAATGGCATATGACATAGAGATGGTGGAAAGCCTAAACGGAATAGTCATGGAACACAATGATCCAGAATTGCATTGAGTACACATGGCAACAATTTTTTTTTTTTTAAGCCTGGATCTCTTGAATTTAGCAGTTCATTCTAGAAAAAGTCTTCCTTTCATACTGTTCACTTTGCTAAATTTTCTCACTGGGATTATAACAGAAGATAGCAATCTGTCAATTTTAAGGCACAGTGCAGACATGAGGTAGTACTGTTTTATTAATAAATAATTAATCGTAATTCCAGCCAACATAAATTAATGTAACTTTTACATGAGTTGAAGTAGGGAAAAACTGGGATTTCTAAGGAAAAGCACTTCCATGAGTGTAAGACTGGATTATGACTTTTCATATAGTAGTATCAATAAAGTAGACAGGAGAGAAAAGGCGCAGTTAAGTCAAAAGCCTGATTTGGAGGCTTTTACAATGATCTAGATTTGAGGCAAGAACAGAAATTTTTAAAAAGAATAAACATGAAGAGATATAATTAAGAAGAGATACTAAATTCGAAATTATAAACTTTGGGAATTGGCTGGGTGGAAACATTACAGGGGTAAAAAGAAAATTTCAGAGTCAGCCAGTGGGAGAGTAGACATTCTGAAAACAAAACAGAAATCAGTACAAGCAACTACTGAAGAAGCTAGAGTAGAATGTCAGCACAGACATGGAAGTTAAGAACCTTGTAGACATCCACATGGAAATGGTATCTAGGATTCAAGAGAGAGGTTAGGCAACAGAGAGGGATTTAATAGACTACTAATGTCATGAGAGTAGATAGGATTATAGGAATGTTTAGAAATTATAATAAGACCAATGATAGAATCTTGAGTAAAAGTGATGTTTCAAAGTCACGGAAGGAATTTCATTCATTCATTCATTCATTCAGTTCTTACTACTGTGTTAAGTACCATGTCAAGTACTGAAAATATAAGAACGAAGCAAGACACAGGTACGCAATATGTATCTGAAAACCAAAAGACTATATCCACATTATTTAAATAGTTGTCTTAAGACATTTAGGTTTAATAAACATGCTTTGTTTTCCTTTGTAATATTTAAAAGTATATATTCTTCCTGTAAATATCTCTTAGGAACCAATATTTGAAGGAATTTGCCAGATGCTGAAAATTTTGTTAGTCTTGGTTTCAGAAATTAGCATGAATATAGTAATCACTTTTCCTTGGAAAATGCAGCGAGTTACAAAGGAAATGAAAACTCCACAAATACCAACTTTGGCGCATGTGCAAACTTTTGGCAAAACTTTGTTAAAAAGAACATGCAAAAAGTGAAGGGTTTTTTTCCGATAACCTGTCATCATTAGGTGAAAACCTCATGGCTGTGTAAACAGAATACAATCATAGTTAACTGAGAATCCATTGGTCAAGCCGATGGCCACTTAGTAAGATGGCTCTCAAACAGTGAGACCGTCAGTAGGGGTGAAATGATTAAGCCAAAGAGACGAACAATTACCTCCCTCTTTTACACCAGATTCTACTACAGTCTCCTAAATGGTTGTTTAGTCTTCGTTTTCCTCTTAAACCTTATTGCATGTAAAGGTCCTTTCATTTTTTAGTATATGGCTAGAAAATGTTATAGACACATAAGAAAATAATTTTTAAAACTGGTATTTATTTTACATAGTTTGAACAAAAAAATACAAAGAATGTCTTAGACAAAATAGAATGGTCCAGAGTTTACTTCATATATACATATTTTTAAGTGACAAGTGACTAAAAACTTTCACTTCAAAAAAATGAAATATCAAGAATGATTAGAAGTGGATTCTGCTTTAATTCTCTGCTTAAAATTTGTATTATAAAAGTGAGAAAAAAAGGTTTACTTCTTAAAGCAATTTATACATTAAATAACAACATTACTTGAATTATAGCCAGGTTAAAAAATTCCAAGAGAACTGACACCCTACAAAGGCATGTTACCAGAAACCACTGTCAAACCTAAAGAAATAAATGCAATGCCATACACTAGCAATGCTATAATTGGCCTATTGTCAAAGAGTCCCACTCACTTTAACTATCAGACCAGGGGAGTGTATGAAGTGAAGTTTTTTTATTAAAACAAAATTTTTCCCTACACACCGTAATGTTAGTTGAATATCATTTTATAACTATGCTGTCCCAAAGCTGCAAAAAAAAAAATTCTATTTTAATCACTGAGAAAAATTTCTCTTGTCTATATACTATGTTTCATCAAAATCATAAGCCTTTCCAAATCTAGTATTACTGAAGTCTTATTACCAAGCCATCTAATTGACTTTAGCATCGACTCTGCTGCAGACTCTAAAATGTGCGCTAAAGTCATCACTTTGGGATGAAAAATACTTAGATAAAAATGTAAATCTATATATCTCCTAAAAATTTTTATGTAGCAAAACTGAGAAACCGATTGATTGACTTTTCAACCATCACTTTTATTTTAGGGCCTTAAAAGAAGAAAAAAATTAAAAAAAAAAAAAAGAAGTACAGCATTTCCCTACAAAATGACTATTCATTATGTCACTACAAGCCTACCATTTGTAATCGATCACCCGAAAAAGGAAAATGCAAACTATACCTACCAAGTAAGAATTTCATTTATCAACATATTCATGTACATTTGCAATCTGGTGGGCCTTATTATAAGCAAGAAGAGAAAATGTAGCCTTTTAATTAATATCCATGTTCCCCACTCTCATTGAAAGTCAAGTGCTTTCAAGGAGGGAAGGTCACAGAGCATTCCAATCCATGTCCAATTACCATGGTATGACAGTAGATTTGGTGCCCCACCAGAGCTGACTTTAAAGCTGGGCCTTCCAGGATGAATATTTGCTTCTTAGAGAAGATGGAAGAACATGGTGGGCGGAAGGGTGTAACCTGCCTATGAGTATCAGGGTTGATAGTTCATGTCATGATGGAGAAATGGCCCACACTAGGGGATGGAGAACAATGAGTCTTAGACTGACTTGCGCACCAGAAGGAGAAAATTCTCCAAAAAACAAACTGCCACACTCTTACCTAGAAATAAAAATGCTCAGAATGAAGCCTGAGGGTCTAGATTTTTAAAAACTCTTTAGGAAAGCACAGGACATATAGGGAATCTTATCCCCAGTATAAGGGTGGCACATGTATCATTAGGGACAATTATACTCTTAATTGATGCTTAGCTAACAGCAAAGAAATTCTTTTAAAAAAATACAGCATTATTGCTTTTGTTGTCATCACCATTGTTTTTTAATGGCCAAGATTTGGTCAGAAAAGCCACAGGAAGGGCGTGGGTACTCACATTTATACTCCCTCAACAAGGAAGGGGTTAAGCTATATTCAGCCACCACATTTAAAAAGAAAGGCCTGAGTCTTTCATCCAACAAATAGTAATGGAGTTTGACTGGATGAACTACAGGGCTGAACTGCCTATCTAGCATTCCAGAATGACATTGATGCATCATAATAGGCTTGGCCTTTAGAAGACACTAAAATAATAAGAGTCTCTAGAATTACCAGTTTCTTGTTACAGCTAATCATTACTGAAAGTATTTGCATATAGCTATGTCGACAATGTGACTATTACCAGCCAATGATATCCTTCTAATGATCGCCAAAGTTTCTCTTTTTAAAAATATCTCTCACTCAGCTCTACATAGTAAAGAGTTCCAGATAAACAGTGAAAATGAACTGTTGACTTAGGCTCCTTTATCAGACTTCATCTGGCCTACACGGATCCATTCCCCAGGACCTACAGCTGGGAAATTTTGAAGAGTTTCCATATGAAACTACGAATTAATTCACTTGAGCATCAATGAATTTCACGTGTTCCCAAATACATTTGACTTAAAATGGGTGTCATGGTGGCAGCCATGTCCATGCAAAGTGTCAATGTCTTCGCGGACACCAGTGACAGAACAGAGCTCGGATCAACTGGCATTCTACCTGGTGTGTGTGTGTGGCATGTAGCCTCTAGCATGGTTTAGAGGTGCAACATAGATTTTTGCCATGGTAATGTGCCAGGTTCTTCCTTCGGAAGTTCAGAGAAAGAAGGCACCACAGCCCAGTCTCCAAGATTCAATCTGAAGACCTGAAAGCTGTGACTGCCCAGGGCAAACTCTATATTCTTGCTGTCTTTCAGTTTCCTCTCCACCCTGCATTTCTCCTCTCTCCTGTACTGCTGCACTGCACGTACAAGCAGGAAAGGTAAAAGATGTAAACTGCTTAAACTGGAATAAAGTAAGTGGAAAGGACGATTCTTACCCACATCCTTAAAGAAAAAAGTCTTCTTTATAAAAAGGGTGTATGTATGTATTATCTGTGTGTGTGTTTTCTCGCAAGGCAAGCTTCAAACTGTGTAACAGGAATTATAATTACACAGAATGGAAAAAGGAAATGGCTCATAAGGTGTAAGGTGATAATACACCTCAGAGGTCAAGCTGGGTTATTTGATGAGGCCCTTTTGGTCACTGCCAGTTCTGATTTAGGAGCACGCTATTGATGGCCACACCAAAGAGGCCTGAAGGAAGTGGAGACTATTAAATCACTTGTTTACCTCAAGTGAGCACCAGTGGTACTCAGTCAATGATTTTATTGATCCACAATACTGTTCAATTAAGTGTGTTTATTTTGATTCTGCGATTAACATGCATTTGCAGAAGGACTGCTCACAGGGAAACAAAGTCTAAAATTATCCCTGGCCTTCCTCTCACCTCTTCCTTGTGCACCAGTGTCATTCTGAGTTAATGGATTATGCATTAAGTGAACAGATATTATCATGTTTAAGAGTAGTATTGAGTCTGAGTTCAGGTCTTTTAAGAATTCATTTCCTTAGTATAGTCAGTGAACAGAAGAACATGGCAGGAGTTAGTAATTAAGTTTAAGAGACAGGTTCCTTCTGGACAATAGGTAAAGATCCAGTTGCATGGCTGCTGATAAAAGGAGCAAGATTGATTTTGCTGCCAAAATTGCCAGATTCAAATAGCTAAGTCAATAGCCTAAAGAAGGGAAAAATGGAAGTGCAGTGTATTTAGTCAAACCAGAGCAGGAAGCCAAAGCAAAATTCCAAGAGTGTCATGATTAGAATTGGGTGTGGCTCATTGACATCTTCCAATGACTGTATTAATAGCATTGAAATACCTGCTTCTTTTACTACCAGCTCTTAACAGACAACGTCTTCATTCTCTGCTTATTCTTCTTGTATATTCTCATTTATTCCGCTTGGAACAAATTTGTTGGGCAAATTTGGATTTATGTGGATGCACCTTTAATTGAGCCCCAAACTAGTGAAGCAACCATTCCCTCTAATACAACTAAAGAAAACAATATATTTCTGAGAGTCTATCAATAACTTCAATATACCGTTGGATTTATCTGGACAATATGACCAAAAAACGCTGGCTGGAATTCAGAAACTATTCTGCTCCTATCTTCATTATAGCTAAGGCCAAAGAACATGATCATTTTTGAAACAGGAGGAATAAAAGAGCCACTCTTGTCCCCAAAATATGTACATCTGAAACAACTGGGTTTTTTTTTTTCTAGAAGGGGTGATATAAGGAATCAGAAACTCTGTAAATAAAAGCTTTCCAATTATCTTTAAAGGATCTCCATTTCTAGGTACGCTGCAAAGCCCTTCCAGATTGCTTAAACTGTCCAGAATGGCATTGCCAGGGCATGTCTCTTTGTATTTACCCCCAAACATGAACTTGCCTGTTTTCTACCCAAAAGACACATTTATCGCTCCTGAATCTTGGCCCTCGCAAATGTAGATTGAATAATTCATTCTGATTATCTATATTAGGTCATGAGATTTTATACTTGGGGATAGTGATGGGGAGTAAGAAGAAATGCTATGGAATCACTAGACTTGACCTGGCTCTTGGCCACTGGAATGTGGTCTTCACACCTCTTGCCTGAGTTGATCCTGAGAAGTAGAAGTTTCAAGTTAGGATTGCTGTGTTTACTTTTGTTTCTCCCCCAATGGAGCCACAGTTTTAAAGTTGGTGAATTTCACAGAATTTAAACACATAGATCTCATTCATAGGAGCACAGCCACCTCCCTTTGGCATCTCTTCATGGCTAAACTTCCCTAGAGAGTGATTTATATTTCACTTCTGGAATTCGCTATCATCTGTTTGCAGTCTCCCTCTGTATAGCATTTGCTGCACTTCATCATCTCCTCTTAGCAAGCTTTCTTTAGCTGGATTCCCAGATCCTGGACACTTGTAATTTTCTCTCTAATCTTTCAGATAATTTCTTTCACTGGCATCACCTCTTGCTTATCACCTCTCATATCTAGAGATAACTCCATGCATACTTGGCTTTACTATACACTCCTCTCTTGAAAATCTCTTCCCTCCTCATTATTCTACCTATTAATTCGATGGATGCAGTTTTCAACTCTATTTTGGCAGTCTCTACTGTATCACTTCTTCCCCTTGATGTCCTGTAAGAACCTCAGAAACAATTATGCTAAAAATTATATTCGATGCTCTTTTTCCCTCAAGTAACTTTCCCTTTTTCATCTACTTCTGACACAATCATCCTCTGTCAGTATGTGTTTAAAAAATGACTTAGCCACTTGTAATTCTTCTTTCTTTACCTTTGCCGCCCCCGTGACCAATTTTCAAGTTTTGTAAATTCTATTTCAGAAAAATCTTTAAAATACTTGCCCTCTTGCCATCTCAGTTCTGCAAGATTCTATTTACTTTTATTTTCCTAGAATAATAAGGATTCTGTGTCCTTGATAATAATTGGTATCCAACCAATCCAGCTCACACTCTTCCTCTCCTTCTTAATTCCCTCTCTGCCCTCCTTTCTACTCCCCTTCCCTCCCTCCTTCCTTTCTTCCTTTTTTTTTCTCCTGGCAGCATGAATAAGCATGTTCTCTGTGCCAGGTATAAGGCTAGGCATTGACAAATACAAAGACAAACAAAACAAACAGATTCCTTTTCATCAGAGTCCTTTTAGATGAAGCTTACCTAACATTTCCCTGACCAAAACTAAAAGAGGCTCAGCAAACAAACCCAGAATGCATACTGCTTATCTAGCATTCAGCAATTCCCTTCTACCACCATTATATTTCAAAAATGATCTAATCTCAGCTTATTTTTAAGGTCGAACTTATTTTTTGTTCTAACCCATGTAGCTTTCAATTGTTCACAAAATTAGTCCCACTACTTGCCTTATGAATTCAATGCTCTAAATACTGATTAACAAGTTTAGATCAGAACTTACACACTTATTTTTTTTTCAAGAAAGAAAAGGAAGAAAATCACATTTAATAATTTTAGTGCCTAGGGCGCCTGGATGGCTCAGTCGGTTAAGCATCTGACTTCGGCTCAGGTCATGATCTCATGGTTTGTGAGTTCAAGCCCCGCGTCCGGCTCTGTGCTAACAGCTCAGAGCCTGGAGCCTGCTTCAGATTCTGTGTCTCCCTCTCTCTCTCTGCCCCTCCCCCACTCACAGTGTGTCCCTCTCTGTCTCTCAAAAATGAAAAAAAAATTAAAAATTTTTTTAAAAAATAACTTTAGTGCCTGAAACACTTCTCAAAGGTTGGGACCTATAAATATAAGTGACACTATATATTCATACACTGGTAAAATGATAATAAAACTCGTAATATCAATTTTAATTTGTACATTGTTTTTCTCCTGAGCATTTCATTTAATCATGAGGAGAAAGAGCACGATAAAAAACTGGAGTTTCTCATCCCTCCACGATACTTTGCATTCCTCTTCCTTAGTCATCTCCAACTTCGTGTGTATCAATCTTACAAATCTTCTAAGGCTCAGTTTGAAAATAATATCCATAACGCCTTTCCAGATAACTCTAGTGTAAAAAACTCCCAGTTCTCCAGTCTGTCCCACTAAATTTCTACATTGCAAGTTGTTATTATTATAATTTTTGAAGCATGGATTTTAAGACACTATTTTTTAAAATTTTTGTTTTTTGATTCTTAGGTAATATGCCAAAATAGCCATGAAACTGTTATATCATGATCTTCTAGAACAAAGGTTATCACAATTCATAATTTATTTCTTGGTATTCCCAAAGAACAAGATGAATAGAAAGAGACAAAAATAAGTACTTAAGTATAACAGTTCCCAAATTTAAAACATTTAACACGGACTTAAAAAAAAAAAAAAAAGAACCATAATCAAATCTAACAGGACAGTTAATTCCTGGAGAAGACCTCCAATGCTATAATCCAATCATCCATGACAAAGTGATAGGGTCTTATGGGCCAAGTTCCCTAGTCTCTGTTGACCTAACAGTTCAGACAGAGGAAGAACAATGACTTAAGTCGTGGTTTTTGTATGAGCTACCTTACATAGTTCTATAAGAATTTGTTCTATAAGAATAAAAGGATAAATATTAGTTCTATAAGAATAAAAGGATAAATATTGTTCTGCTGATCCCTATCAATTTGGATATAAGAAATATGGATCCCTTGTTAGCACTAGAAATTAAGCCAATCAGTGGTTTCAATTCAGCAACTAAAGTTTGGAAATAATGTTTCTGAAGTCATAAAGATCCTTAAGATTGCCACCACCAGTTCATCCCACTTAGGCAACCCAAACTTGCTAAATGATGAGCAAATTTTCAGAAACGGCTTACCTAATCTTCACTTCCTCCCTCTCCTGTGTGTATTAGTAAGGGAGTGCATGTCACTTAACCGATCTGATTAGATCAGCATAACCATGTGGAGTGTTGAGAATCGTTAGCAGACACACTTGTAAACCTAAAGATCCAAATAAGCATCTAGAGTCCAGGGGCAAGACTGGGTGCCCTAAGAGAATGTCTCTAAGAGGTGGTTTTTTCCCCCACAAGAAAAACTCGATAAACTTCAGACAAATGTGCCACAAAAAATAAACCTAGAGTACCATTTTGCAAAACCTTTCTCCCACTTGCAATGCCTTAATTCACTAATTTGTAACATGATCTGTACATGTAACCAAATCACTAGTTGAATTATAGAAAATAAAAATACTTTATCTCTTCATTTGAAAAGTCAAGCCATATTCTCCCCTTCCAGAAGCATCTCTGTCCCAACTTTTAAGTGGAGATCTCTAGATTTTATCTGACTCAATTTCACATGTAAAAATATGATTTTAATTTCACAGAGCATTAAAGAAATCTAATAAAAGAAACACAATGCCATTTCTGATTGGCTAATACTACTGATAACACGTTATGATGGGTTTTTACAAATTAATGGTGAATATAACAGCTTTTCACAAACAGTCTCTCCTAAATGCAATTATAATTAGCTCATATCAATATAATGGCATAATAGGTAAATTCATAAAAATAATTACTGTTTTTTTTTATCACTCACTATGTTCCAGGCACTAGGCAAAGCAGATAACATTCATTATTGTATTCAATCCTCACAAAACCTTATAATATAGGTACTATGAGAATCCCACATTTTAAATGAAGAAACTGAAGATTAGAGAGGTTACGGAACTTCATGTCACACAAGTAAGTGGCAGAGCTCAGACTTAGATCTGGGTTTCTCTGACTCCATTCTGCAGTTACTGTACTAGGCTGCCTAATAAGGAACTGGGCAAAGGACATGAATCTTGAAAAATGCTAAATGCCATGATACTATTAGTGTGTATATATTCATATATACATGTATATATACATACCTATATATTAGTGTGTGTGTGTGTGTGTGTGTGTGTATGTATGTATAGTCATTAGTAAAATAATCTATTAGAATGAAATGTATCATGGCCCTTTTTTATGACAGGATAATGAACATGGAAATGCATCAACTTTCTAAATACCCAATCATATGTTCTTATAGTCAGAATTTAAAAAAGAATCTGTGTGTCAGTTATAACCAGGGAAAGACAAAACTCTGTTACACATCCCAGAGAAAATAAGTTTATTTGTAGCAGTCAGGGAGATGCGGCTTTACAGACACAGATCTACTCCTTATATTGTACAACACTGTGATTCTGGAGAGTGCAAACATCCACTGTGTTGCTTCCATCGGTAAATCCGCTTTTAGGAGTCAGTGAGCAAGTGTTTACACTCCAAGAATGATTTTGATCATTAAAACGACTGTGTATTTGCTGGAAGTAATAAGCTCCTGAGAACAAAAGGAAAACTAGGTTAAATGTTCATGTTCGTAGGGTGTCACCAGTGCTCACTGTTCCTCTTATCTGTGATGACATAATGTTGGTCTGGATGCTTGAGAACAGGTTCAGGACTACTTCCATAACTAATCAACGGATTTTTACCTTCCCATTTTGAAAAACTTGAAATACAACTTCAGAGCTGAGATCAGCTGCTTTTTTGGCAATATAAGCAACCATTTAGTTATCACAAGCTGCTCAAAAATCAATTGTATATGGTAGACATTCAAGTTACATACCCAGAGGTCTGGCAGACCTTTGTCTACAGACTGGCAACGACTTAGGTGATGAACCCACAGAGCCAAGCTAAGCAGACTGTTCCAACCCCATTCTTCCAGGAAAGCCAGAGGCATAAAAAGATTCTTTGTTTCTCTTTTTCACACTACATTTCTCTTTTTGATCTGCTTACTTAATATAGCTCCTATGTTTATTTGTCTAAGAAAATATGGCCCAGATTTTTATACCAGTTTAATATTTCGTCCTAATAAATGTTTTCTTTAGAAGACATTTCTGTCCATACACTGAAATTCAAACCACAAGGAAAAGTTTATTGAGAACAAAGTAGACTTCATCAGAAATATGCTGATTTTATTAATAAAAATTCAATTGACTGATTTTTAAAAATCAATTCAAAACAAAAGTTTATCACATATGTGTTTTTTTCTGGGCTTGACTTAGTTCCTTAGTCATTCGTTTAACACAATTCAGTCTAACCACACTTTTATATCAGACATACATGCCACTTCCCGTGATAGAAAAGTGTTGTTAGGTTAAAGTCATTTTTTTTAAAAAAAAATTGTATTCTAAGCCCTAAAGGATAAACATTTATCCACTAAGACAGAAGGATAAAGATTTTAATGGCATCTTGCTTTAGGATTCAAAATAAATAAGGCAAAGATGAGTTTCCATCTTCTTAAAACTAAATTACAGAGATTAAAATATATAAACACAAAATGAATGTGTTCCATTTGCATATTATATTTCGCTCTTAAAGTTGATATTGAAGATTAAGGGTCAGCATTTAATCCTCACTATCCTAATCCCTAAAATTACAAAGACAGGCATAAGTGCATGTCTGCTGCACTAAATTACCTTGAAAGAAAGCAAATTCCGGATGAAAAGGGAAGCATATTTATATTATGGTGATTTAAAATCTGTCGCCTAAACACATCTTCTCCCTCGATCCATTGACCTAAATTGCACACTAAAAGCTTGTTTGTCTGCAAATGGGCAGCTAACACTTTGAGACAGTCCAGAGTTTCTTCACTTATGCGGAATCATGCCAACAATTTTTCTGACTACAATAAACACTGTCTTGTTCATATTCCACAGAAACAGGAATTGTGTTATAAAACAGAAGACTTTCTTTACAGTGTTAAAACCATTTCCTGGATAGTTAATTATGAAAATTCAAAACTCTGGATATAAGAAGTTGTATATGCAAAAGTATCTATTGGAAATATTTCATTAAAATGCGACCCTATCTAAAAAATTATTGCTAGCTCTATTGCACCCTAATGTTTTCTTCATGAAGCACTTTCATGAAAGGCAGGCTTCCTGCCCACCCCACCCCCATGGTTAAAACATACTTTATAGACAAGAATTTCTTTCCTGGATATTTTTGTAAAACTTTCTGAAATCCAGTGCAATGAATTTTGAAAGCAAACTAAATCCAACTCACAAATTCACCTAGTGGTTCAGAAACCCCCACAATTCTTATCTTATTTGGGGAAAACTACATTAATATCAATGCGGTTGTGTACAAAAAAACCCAACATAATGGCATAGCAAGAAATAGTATACACGTGTAAAAGATCACATTTCTTTCTAAGCTCTATATGCTGAGTTTGTCAGATATACATTTATTTTAGAAGATAATTTTCTGAAATCACATTATATACATCAATCAGATTATAGCACTGGAGGAGACTTGGTTCCTCTAGATGGAACAAATCTGTTCCGTCATCAATCTTGTGTCAATAGAGGCTCACGTTCCTTCCTTTAAAATGTATTTCATACAATTTTGTGTATTTCTGAAGAACAGAATCCTCGCTGTTAAAATCTGTGCTATTTGTATGCATCTGTAACTATTTGTATAAATTCAGGAAGTATTTTTATAGCCAATTACATAACACTGAAGACTAAAACATGTCTCTGTTGGCGAATATGTTTAAAAGACTACACAGTGCGGTGTTAAATTAGTATGATACTAACTTTACCACTGGAAACATCTACTCAGGTATATTTCAAAGCACACTGAAATTTTTGCCGAGAATCCTTATTTTATGTAGATGCAGAAACTACAATGAAAAGGTCCAATCATCTTAAAAGGGAGACTACATTGCAAATGATCCAGTGATACTCAGCATTTCAGGGCCAAACCCCTGCTGTTTAGCCATGGTAGTTACAAAAGCAGACTAATGAGAGCTGCAAAAATTATAATTAATTTTCATTCTAAAGAAATCATTCTGCTCTAATCAACTGCCTATCAAACGTCAGTGCAAATTATGCTAAAGAAAAAATTATTAGGCCAGGTTTACAGAGTACAATTTTCCATATACTGTATCAGAATAAAGAATGCCTGTGTGGGAATTACTTTTAATGAACAACAAATTACAATTACTAAACTAAATGAACCATCTGCCTTTTTTTGTTTGTTTTCACGGCCTCACTGGTGCAGAATGCATTGTCAGCTTAATTCCCATTCAAAATGGCAGACTGCCTCATCACCAGGCTCTCACGTCCATAACATTTAACAGAAAATCTGTAACAGATGTTTTCAATTTTAAGAAGAGGACAAGTATGTTTTATAAATATGTTCTAAACATTAAAGGCTGGCGTTTATAATAATAAGGTACATGCCTTTTTCAGACTGGAGAGTTTGGATGACTAAGTACTCCTAAGCCCTAAATTAGCACATAAAGTATTCATAGACCAATACCAATAAAAACAAGTCCTGATGTACTTTATTAAACATTTCATTCAAGTAAATGTGTTTTGTCTCTATCCTCTAATAGGTGATCATTTGTTTCGAAGGGGCATGCATGAGGACATTCAATAATGACATCTATTATCAAACCTTTACTGAAAGGTTTTAAGTGGTTAGCTGGATACATCATCTGGCATCGGCATGAAACATTAAAAATGGAAAATCAGTCTCTTATTAGCATGTGTCTCATATTAGCTGGGCTTTCCCTGCTGAGGTTTGGGGACCATGATACTGTAAAACACTTGGAAGATTGACTTTTATCAGGGCCATTTACGAAAAAGAAAATCCAATCTGGGTACGCTCTTAAAAAGAGAGTACAGCATGTGAATAGAGCTTAATATAATGCAAAAGGAATATTTGCTAAAATTAATGAATACTTTTTCCTTTATACTGCCATTTATGGCACTCGCAAATAGCATTGACTCAAAACTGCAATGAGGACATGTTTTTAAATACTTCTTTAACATCCATTATTCAATTATTTTTTTTTTCTCCTTTAAATGAAAGATATTATCCTGACAGCCCCCCGGGCTCCGGGCCTCCATTGATCCACTGTGCACGCACAGCACAGACCAGGGTAGTGTGAGCCTCCCTCCATCACCAGTGTCTCAGCCCAGGCATGGGGCGGGGGGCGGGGTGCGGATCAGCTCTGAGGGAGTCAGGAGAGTAGCTTTCATACTTAGCCAGTCCTTACTTTCTCTGCTGAGATGGCCAAAAAGGAAAAATTAAAGCTGGCAAAGCTATGATGGTTTACTCTCAAAGAGAAAAATAGACCAGACCTCCATTTTTTTCTGCTGTTCCTAGCATTGTTTCACTTTCGTTTTAACTTAAAGCTTTGTACAGTGCTTTTCCCCACCCCTGATAATCCCTGGAAATCTAGATTCCTTTCTGCAATTAACAAACAAAAGACAATTGTACTAGATTATTTCATGAGCTAGACATAGAGAAGGGTATATGATTCCAGGCCTCTCCACAGGCTGGATGAATCTCTGTCTAAATACTCTCTGCCTTGAGTGGTTATTTAACTATCATCTGCAGTGGGAACTAAAATGTGCTGCTTTAGAAAAGCAGCTTGCATGCCAGGGTCCACTCAGTGTAATGGTGTCTGCTTTGAAGATTATTTTAATCTCCCCCCACCCTTGTTCTGAAAGGCAAGAATGAAGAAAATGACAGCTCCATTATGAGAAATGCAGCCACAGAAACAAACTAATGTAGAATTCTCCAGAGGGATACTATTGAGGCAAAACCACACTTTTAAAAGTCCTTCCTTATTTTTGCAATTGCATTTTGTGATAGGGAGTCACACTTTAAAGTTGTTGTTTTCCTTATTTAGCTAGGTTTTATCTTCCATTTTGACCAATGGAAATAAACTAAAGCATTACCTTGTGTTTCATTTCTTTGGTTTTACTGTACAGTTATGGCCAGCTCAGAGGTCAGTTGTAGCCCTGGCTTTGTAAAAACTCCAAGGGAATGTTTAAATGTAGGTAAAAATTGTTTTCACTAAAAATATACATGACATTGATGATGTAGCTGTTTCATTATTTTCCAAACTACACTTTGAACTTATAAAATATTATGAATATTAAAAATTTAACAACTGGTATTCCTTTCATACATACACACTTTAAATATCCCACAGGGCACATGGGTGGCTTAGTTGGTTAAGTGTCCAGCTCTTGATTTTGGCTCAGGTCATGATCTCACAGTCATGAGATCAAGCCCTGGATGGGGCTGCATGCTGGGTGTACAGCCTGCTTAATATTCTCCCTCCCCCTCTCTCTGTCCCTCCCTCCCCCTCTCTCTCAAACAAAAAACCAAAACAAAAAAAAGACTACCCTTCTAAAAAAATGCCTGTATTAACCAACTCATACTGATGACATGCATAATAATACTTTGATGAAGGAATTCAGCACAATAAAATATTTCTTAAAAAAATAGTGTCTGACAATTGATTAGGAATTATTAGCATATATTTTACCCCTTCAAAAAAATTGACCATGAGTGTGGTATGACTTCAGACTATCACATTAAATAAAAATTAATTCCCATATTCCATTTGAAAGATGCTGATTAAAATTAGTAATTCTGGTGTGATCAGCATTCATTCCTTTGATTCAGAAGTATATATTGATGCTAATTTTATTGTATTTTGGGAGAGCATTGTTCTACTTCAAATACTATACTACAAATAATAAAACAATGGACTTATCTACTTTTGGGACTCAGGATTCTTTCAATTATATTTGAAATGAAATGTTTGCAGACATCTACAGATCAGTGACTGAATGGGAGAGAAGGTAAAGTAGTTCCCATAGTTACTCAAACCCATGCACTCTCCGGACATGCACTGCTTTTACTAATGCCTAGATCACAGTCACCTGTTACTAAGAAGGTGAATGTCTAAAATTATACTGACTTGATTGGAACTTGGGGAGAAAATAACCAGCTCTTTCCTGACTCAGACAATGGGCTTCCTCCTCCTCTCCACATCTCCAAACTTGACATCCACTTATCGAATCCTGTAGGAGTCCATCCAAACACTAATCTGCTCTCATTTTGCCCAGTTGGCCATACTCTCCTCCATTTGTCAAAGGTCTTACCACTTTGTAGCTCTCTGAGTCCATATTCTAGGAAAACTGTTCTTAAATTTAGAGGTCTTGCAAATCTTTTTCTTTTTTAAGTTTATTTATTCATTTTGAGAGAGAGACACAGAGAGAGAGCACACAGCATGAGTGCGAAAGGAGGAGGGCACAGAGATAGGGAATGAGAGAGAACCCCAAGCGTAGGCTCTGCACTGCCAGTGTGGAGCCCCACATGGGGCTCAAAATCACGAACCCCAAGATCATGACCTGACCCAAAAAGAACAGTTGGATGCTCAATCAACACCCCATAGAGGGTCTGAGAATCTTAGAAGAGGTATGGACATGCTCCTCAGTGGGAAAATGCACACCTTTTATACACTTGTGATATTCACCTTCCATGCCTTTCTGAAGCTCGCATATGGATGTCCTATGTGTCCATGGACTCCAGATTGATGTCAGCCTCTGGAGAAGCGTCAGTAGCAGAGAATGATGCTTAAGAGAACAGCCTCCAGGCAGAGGAGTGGGTTCACATCCTGGGCTTCTCAACTGTCTGTATGACCCTGGGCAAGACACCTGAGCTTGTTATGTCGCATTCCTTAACCTGTACAGTGCGGTGAGAACCGCATGTACCTCACTGGGCTGTTGTGAGGACTGAACAATACGGTGCACGTAAAACATTCCTCGTTACATAGAATTTTAGTTATTTTGCTGTGATACGAAATGTAGGGGTTTTATATATGGCATATTAATTGTTTATATGTATCTTTGACCATCTCCGAGGCAAGGACCATGTGTTAATCAAGTTTGCATATCCCAGGGTACCCTAAAAGTGGTTTTACAAGTATACTATTTGGGCAAAACTCCTTAAACAAAACTTAAGAGTTTTTGCAACAGCATATTATATGAACAAAGTTTGCAGAATCAATGGATTTGCTTCAGAGTTGTAAACTCTTCAGTCATTATCTCTTTGTTCATGCGGTCACAAAGCATTCCATTGGCCACAACTAAACCAGTTCCTTCTCTTTAAAAATAATACAGATGGACTTCTTTGGGGGATGGTTTTAATATTGCCTGTCTGCCAGGGAGGAGACTCCTCAAGGTCTCCTTTGTCCTTATGATTCCAAGATGAATTGGTTTTTCCAGAATCTTCTAACTCAATTATTCCAGAGGTAAATTACTTTTTATTAACAAATAGAAAAACAAACACCAAGTTCTCTTTTGTCACTTTGAAATTTGTTTTCTCCCAGTTACACGGAAGGATTTCTAGCTCTTTCTGACACACAGTAAAGATGCACATGGCCTAGCTTCACGTCCCTTTATTATTTCACAGACTTCAGTAAATTCTGCTCCTATTCTTCTCCTTCCGAGATTTATTAATACCAGCTTTTAGTCATCTGTAAACCCATCCATGCTGGCTGCAAGCATTCTTGTTACCCTGATCTGGAGCTTTTCAATCTGTTATATGTCTTTTGGGGTGAAAGGTTCACATCTATAATATTCCTGTTTTGTTCATGCTGATGCAATAGAATTTTATAACATACAACAAAGAACTGGAATCTCAGCAACAGCATATGTAAAAGCCCATCAGGAGAAAAGGGCAAATCCAGGACCACTGTAAAGATAGAGCCTAAGAGCCTCCGTCCTCGAGTCACCCATCCCATGGGAGCACTTTCCCAATTAATTAGAATAATATGTCACTTAAATGGAACAATAGAAGCCATCTTCGCTCTCTAAACACATGAAAATGAGATATTTTGTACAAAAAAGTAAGAGGGAGGATTTGTTAATTAAAGATTTGCCAGAATCATTTCAAGTCACAGCCCCCACTTCACAGTATGTATCTCTTTGCTCCCCACCAAACAAATCCAAAATATTATTAGAGCAGGACCACTGTTTCAGCCTTAATCCCATCCATTTACTCGCTGGATTTTTTTAAGTTCTTACAAAAAACTAAGCTTCAGGGCACAAGGGACGCACCATATTTCTCCTCCCGTAATCTTGACGTTGGCTATCGTCACAATTGCAGTAAATCTGTAAGGTGAAGAAAGTGGTAAAGAAAATGCTTCCAAAATGTTTCATAGTTCTCTTTTAAACTGTGATTGTATTTGTTGTACTAAAAATTTCTTAACAAAAACAAATGTTGTCTCTAATCTAATGCGTTCTTAAGGACCACTAACAAAGGCAGTTTCAGGAAAGGAGGTGGATGTACCAATGCTTTAGCATTAAATTATCTCTAACCTTGAAATATTACCAACGGCAATGAGGTCGTATTCATCATCATAGCTTTGTTTGGAGGTTAAGTCTCTCAAATAAAACTTACATTTTTCTAAAACCTATGAGGATGGTGGGAAATCTTCTAATCATCAAAACCAGGATCACTTATTTCAATAATTAATAGAACTAGTTGTGAATATGAATATTTAAAGAGTCAACACAAAAAGACCTAGGTGATTCAAGGTAATCACTTCCATAACGATTGGGGGGGCTCTCCCAGACTGTGTTAGTCATCACTAATAATCCATTTCAAACCTGGGACTTTGCAAGGGCCTCATTTTGATGGCCTAATAGTGTCAGGAACAGATTTCAATGTAAATTATTAAAAAACCGTGATAAAGGCCAGTACTGCAACCTGCATTGAAAGAGTGTATGCTCTTCCTTTCATCTCTTGATTAACACGGGTCTGACTTTCCAATTTGTGGATTAACTATACCTTTTACTAGTTCTTTTTCACCCACTGATTTCCTGCCTCTTGGCCATTTCTTAGCTCATTTTCATATCCCCCAGAGGGAAAAGAGAGAAAATTAAACTCGAACCTATGGAATTTGCTCTAATGAAAGGAAAAGGAAGAGATTGGAAACCTCTGGCTAAAATGAGGTTTGGGGATTTTCATACTTGCCTTGGTTCCAGTTAACCTAGACTATCAAGGACCTACTTTATAGGGAGTCATTTATCCTTCACCTCCACAAGATGATTTAACTGTAACCATGGTGGGAAAGCTGTGACACAGATTAGAACTTTTCATAAAGTTTCTTAAACAAAATTATACTTAGGAAGATAGATTAATACAAGTCTTGAGATACATATATTGAAGCCGCAGAATTTCAGAAGAAAAAATAATTTAGAACACGTATCTGTGCTAACTTCAAAATTATTATTATACGGCGGTCAAGAAATGAGGCATAACTGCTCAGAATCTACTAGTGGGTTTCTGCTTCTTTACTGTTTTGGCTGATAGAGTATCCTAGCCCCAGTCTCTAAAGGGTTAATGCTGCCGGGTGAGTGGAATTCATGAGCATAATCCTAAACAAGTGAGGTGAAGTTCCATCAGGTCTATTTCAGCGTATCAGGGATTACCGCTAGCTGTCTAATCCTGCTGAGCCTCAGGGAGGAACGTTCTATTGTATTTGAAATCCTGGCCAGGAAAGAACAGAAGGTTAAATGGGTGCCTTGCTCTGTAATCAAATATCACAGGCACTACTTATCTATTCAATGAACAACTGACGTAGAAAATCAATTAGGAACCAAATAGCTTCTTAGGAATTTTTACCCAGAAAGGCAAGATTTTTTTTGGAAAAATGAGTTTATTTGATATGTTTTATAGAAAAATACTACAAATTCTGCAGCTTCTAAAGTTGCTTATCTGGTTTCTAAAATGTGTCTCGCCCCATACTCTTTAGAGCTTCTGTACTTTTTACTTGTGAAACGGGGGGGCATTTCAGGAATAAAGATAACACACTCTAGAGTAGCTGAGTTATTTACCTAAGAAAAGGAAAAGCCATGCAAAATTGATCCACATAAGACACTGTCAATCTGATTAAAAGTTCTGAACAATAAGGCAAACATACATTATTGTTTTTACTGAGATGATTTAAATCATTTACCTCTTCTGAAATGCGCTCTTCAACAGAGCATCATTTGTGGAAATATAATGAGCATGGGGGCGGGTGGAAAAGGTGGCCACATCCTTAGGGGTCTTTGTTTCCAGCAGGAAGAGGCTCCCTTTGGTGGTCTGAAGGTTAACACCCTGGTTTCACCGCCCTCATCCTCTACCTGTCACTCTGAGTAGATGTGACAGTTCATGCATACACACAAACAGGCTGACCTGGCCAGCCCGCCTGACCTTGGACAAGCCTAAGATCAGATCTGGTTATTAATAATGGAGAAAGTCAAAATGCAATCTTCCAGACACTGGAGAATCGAGCCAGAAATTACACAGGAGGCACTCCCTGTCAATAAAAAGCATCATGATGCTAAGGGTTAAAATGTTCATCTGGTCCTGAGCAGGAGTTAAGATAAACTTTTTTTTTTTTTTTTTTTCCCTGTTCTGTGAATGCTATTGCGAGAAGTTTGCTCAGGGCCCTTATATGCCCAGCTTATCTGTCCTTACACTTTCAATTATTTTTGGACTCTTTGCTTTATAAGAGTTCTCATAAGGTAATCCATTTGCAGGCTAAAGCAGATATAATTGGAAAAAATATTGCCCTTTCAGAGTCATGGAAGATATTTTACAAATGGGATGAAATACTTTTAATACCCTCATTGTAGTTCAATGTGCATATAATTTTAACCATGGGTTCTCATTCTCTATAATTGTTATTCCCTATAACTTTCTCTCAGAATATATCCATAATCTAGGCTAAAAAGGGGAAATATGAAAAATCATTTAAATGCCTAGGCAAATACAAAATGTGCTACAGTAATAAATGCATTACTCTCTCAAACCACTACTAAAATTAAAGAGGGGATTTAATCTAATATTCCTTCCATACTTTACACAATCCTTTCCATACTCCTAGGTTACAAGTCTCTTGATAAGAGAGTTATGTATCCATCATGATAGTATCAACATTAATGATTTGGCCCAAATCTCTGTTATAGGACTATCAATAGTTCCTGTAAAAGTACCTTTTGAAAATCATCACTAATTTTTTTATTTAGGTACAGCTCCCAAACAATGCAACTGTAGAAAATGCACTTCTTTGCATCCTGGGAAGATTTTTTTTTTTTTTTTTGCCTGAACTACAAATGTAAATTTTTAAAAAGCAGTAAAATCTTTCTTTCTCTGTGAAAAAAAAAATCCTCTTTAGATTTTTGTTGTCTGCTGATCACCAAAAATTACTTTCTTGAGAATGTATCTAGCCTAATGTTTCCTAGTAATATGTTTGTTGCATAATGAGCTATTCCTTTGAGCTCTCTGTGAAGGTCCACACACCAAGGGGCATGGAGCCCTTATGGTATGCAGAGTTATGTTACAATAAACTGCCCCACTCCTTCAAGCTCCTGGTATTTTATATCAGTTGCTTCCTCAAGCAACACAAATCCACTAATGCTTTAATTTGTGACACTGCTAACTGGTATTAACAGATTATGACTATGAAATGTCCTTGCATTTATATTGGCACAGGAAGATGATATGTCTGTCATAGTAGAGCAAAATGCTTTAGGTCACACAAATATACAATACTGTACTATGTCTTCTACGTCAGCACAAAACTCGAAAGGTTTTATTTTATAGCACGTTTATAGCACACTTACGTATGCTCATTGAACAATATCCTTAAATAACCAAAGGCCCAGGGCTCACCCCAGGCAAGGCAGGGAACTTCTATCCTGATCTGTAGGTACCAGCTGGGCTCAGGTAACTGATCAAGCCAATCAAAATATTAGCAAAATATTGAAATAATTTTTTTAACCAAATCACCCAGTTATTTGGTTAGTCTGACTCTTTCAGTCTGTGGGGAGGGAGCTTGTTTTGTCTGGGTCTCTTGTGGAGCACAGGCTATATTGCCAGTGGGACTCAGATACAGTTTGACATTGGTAGTTTACAGTACATCCACATTTTAAAATGTCGCTCTTGTACAGAACTGATTGATTATTTCATGGCAACCTACAAAAAAGACCCTCTTTTATGAAGTACATAGAGATCCAGTTTTTTAACTTGCAAGTGGTTAAATACAATAACTTTTCCAGAGTAATGTATTATGGCAATGTAGATTCTGTTGCTCATGAAATTGGGCACCATAGTTATTTGCTTCTTTTTAGTCTTGGTTGTCATTGTAGCTACCAGTGCATCTGTATTAGATGCTATATTTGGGAGAAAAGAGAGAAAAGTATGGGATATTACTAAAAGAAAATTGTCAAGTTATAGATCATAGAATACACAGTTCTCTTTCATAAACAGGATAAAGAAATATATACACATCTACACCTACATACCCACACACATCCTGCCCCCACATACATGCACACCTCATACCCACACACATTTATCTCCATGTGTATGGAGAGAAACAGAAAGAGAAAATATACGCTATTATGAAGTAAAACTCCAAAAACAAACCTCAGAACCTGCCTTCCTTGAATAGCAAGAAAATAAAAAATTGCAGAATCATTATAGTAGGCTACAAATGAGCACCCAACCCAGCGGGTCTGTGAAAGCTGGCTCTCCTAAGACCTGTAAGATTCCTGTTCAGAAAAGAGACTATATATCTGCTGCCTGGGGATATCTTCATGTACAAGGAAGAGTGGATTTCTGCAACTATGATGAAGCAAAGCATGATGCCAAAAATCTACCAAAAAAGATATTCCTACAAAATTCAATACAGGGGCCTTAGATTTTTTTTTTTAACTGACTTTTGGACTCAGAAATGGTTTCTTGGCCCGACGGTTCACTGAAGTGCCAGACCTTCAACAAAAGAACAGCTGTTTTGTACAGAAAGGTTTTCTTTAGAAAGGTTTGCCATTTTTCCTACTGAAATTTTTTTTTTTTTTAAATATCAAAACATGTTGTCAGACTCTTGTCCTGAGAGGCAAGACAATATTCAAGACAGAGGGCAATGCCTTCCATGATTTCCCTGGACAGAATATGCAACATGGGCAGACCCCACAAAATACCAGAATTTTGTGAAAGGAGGGGATTCAAAGAGGGCATTAAAAGACATAGTTTCTCGGGAACCCTCTTGCACTGTTGGTGGGAATGCAAACTGGTGCAGCCACTCTGGAAAACAGTGTGGAGGTTCCTCAAAAAATTAAAAATAGATCTACCCTATGACCCAGCAATAGCACTGCTAGGAATTTACCCAAGGGATACAGGAGTACTGATGCATAGGGGCACTTGTACCCCAATGTTTATAGCAGCACTCTCAACAATAGCCAAATGATGGAAAGAGCCTAAATGTCCATCAACTGATGAATGGATAAAGAAATTGTGGTTTATATACACAATGGAGTACTATGTGGCAATGAGAAAGAATGAAATATGGCCCTTTGTAGCAACGTGGATGGAACTGGAGAGTGTGATGCTAAGTGAAATAAGCCATACAGAGAAAGACAGATACCATATGTTTTCACTCTTATGTGGATCCTGAGAAACTTAACAGAAACCCATGGGGGAGGGGAAGGAAAAAAAAGAAAAAAAAGAGGTTAGAGTGGGAGAGAAAGCCAAAGCATAAGAGACTCTTAAAAACCGAGAACAAACTGAGGGTTGATGGGGGGTGGGAGGGAGGGGAGGGGAGGGTAGGTGATGGGCATTGAAGAGGGCATCTTTTGGGATGAGCACTGGGTGTTGTATGGAAACTAATTTGACAATAAATTTCATATAATAAAAAAAATTAACAAAAGACATAGTTTATCTTCCGAACATGGGAGGAACAAATGTGAACAGAGCCGAGCTTAGTACAACCACCACATTCACTATTTTCTCATGAGTCTGTAGATCTACGATGACCTTCAAAATCTTCTAGTCCAGCGATCCCCAAATCAGGCTGATTATCAGGATCATCTCTTTAAATGAGGAGATTCCTAGATGCACCGCACCCCCTGCCCCCACTCCCCAGAGGTCGTGGCCTTGGAACTGGGATGTTTTCAAAGTTCCAACAGGAAGCCTAATGATCAGCTTCATCTCATACAACTTTCCATATCATATTCTGCACAAATATGTCAATTGGAAATGCATCCATTTCTAGAATGCTTTTTCACATGCACATTTCATGACTCCAAAAAGTTTTAAAGTGCTTTTACTCTGATAAAATCTCAGTGGTAAGTGCTTTTTTCTGAATGACAGCCAGTATCTAGTGATGTTAATTCAGTTCAGCCCCCCCCCCACTACTCTTAAATACCTCAATACAGTGCCTCATTCAAATTGTCCACTTTCTTCTAAGATTAGAAGAATGTGATTTATACAAGTATTTACGTACTAATAACACAAATAAATATTCCAGATTATTTTTAAAAACTTATATTATTTGTTTACAATAGCAATTAACTATTGCTTTGCCTAATATGTGATTATGTGTTTAATGTTTGTCTCCTCTACTAAACTGTAACTGTAGTGTCTTTCTTATTTGATGCTATATCCTTATTCCCTTGCATAGGGCCTGACAGAGTGGGCTCTCAGTAAATAAGTCAATGAAATGATTAGCATCAAATAAGTCAAAGAAAAAAACACGAGGGATTAAGGAAGGAATATAGTTTAGTTGTTTATATATGATTATTACCCTACTTCTTGTTTATAAGAAAAATACATAAACATATATTTGTGGATTAAACAAAACAGTAGAACACTGGCAACCTGATATATGTATAAGTACATCAGCAATTTAAGATAAGATCCTTGTGAAAGTTAAGAATAAATTCAGCTCTAAGAACCACAGAAGTGATTGTATTTAGACCAGATCTCAAAAACTGTTAACGCTAACTTTCTAATCATAATGGTAACTCAGAACCCATTTTATAGATGAAAAAAATGTGGTACCAGACTAAAGGCAAAACTATAATTAATGCCAGACACAGAAGCTTTAAACAGTCATTTTTCCAGTTCTGAGTTCCACTTACTACTTCTCATTTGCAAACTCACACTCGGCAGACTTGAAAACTGGTATTTAAAGGTGTAATACATAGCTCTTTCCCTGTGGGCAAAATTCTAAGAAAGAATGAATATCGAAGGTAAAGCACATAAAGTAATACACAAATAGTGGTCTTCTATGAGCTATATTTACCCATTTTCAAGTAGATGAGTGTAGCTACATTGCTCTTCAAAGCAAACTTCAATTGAAGGCCAATCGGAGAGATAAAAGTTACGAATGGCTTTTCAAGAATGACACGTCCTAGATATAATAGTGTAACCAAGAGCACTTATAGAAATTAAAAAGGGAAAGTGTCTGACCAATAATAAGAAAAGCAGAAGTTATCTCCGAGTACAAAAAAGCAATGCCAGTAGAGTAGATATGCTGACAAGACACGAGTAATATTTTCCACATATAAGAAAAGCTTTCATCTCAGAAGACTTTTTTTCAAAGCTATTTTTGTACCTTAATTAAGATCTACAGAACTCAGCGGAGTGGTTTTTTTTTCTCCATTTACTAATATACTAACTAAGGCACCGAAATGCTTGCCAAAAACCACATAAAGAGTCAGAAAGTTAGTTGGACACTTTATGACAGAAAATGCCTCTCCTTTCTTTTTAAAACTTTTCTTGAGTTACAGAGAGATGCATGGATAGCTGTAGACATGGATGAGGGGAAAGACAGATGTGCATTTCTTTCACTGTATTTCTCTGAGACACCACCCCACACCTTCCCACCACTCTGCACCCCCAATATATTAATAACGGAAGGGTATTAGAGAGTGATACCTACTTTGTGAGTGTTTATTAAGCTCGTTGGTATTCATAGACCTAAGTGCTGACGTAGGCAATCTTTCAGATTCACTACGTTTTAGACTCAAGAAAGCAGCTCCAGAGAATCTTTTAGCATGAGATAACATGGGAGTTTATCATGTTTTCTTGCATAATTCCCCCTTAATTTGTCATTGTAAAAGAGAAAGAAGAAATGCTATGTTCTAACAGTAGGAATGGTGGTAGCCCAGCCCCTAACCTCACTGTACCCATGTCGATAGGTTTTGCTAAGATCAGTAGGTCTTTGGAAATGGAAAACCTCAAAGAACATTAATAATTGTTTGGATAAAATAGTATGATGCCTGAAATAGCTATAGATAAAATATTAAGACTATTTTGCCAGTAACTAGATCAGATATTAAAAACAAGTATATTTATGTTTTTATACCTACAAAAAGAAAAAAAAACCTTCTAATTAGCAAAAAGAAAAAAAGAAGCACCAAGTAATATTTCAGTTTATCCATATCTCTATATTATGAAAACATAAAAATCATGCTCACAAACATCACATAGGTGGGGAGGGAGAGGCAAGAGAGAGAAAAGACTTAAATTCTACTGACACTGTACATTATTTTCCAACAATGGGATAATATATTTACTGGTGTGGAAGCAAACAACCACTCTTTATCAAAGCTCTGCAATGCAGGAATCTAACTGTTTCCCCAATACCACAGGAAATCTAAATATTAACTTCCTAGATGACACAAAGGAGTAAATATCGCTAAAATGTGTTATATAGACTACTAAAAATGTCTCTGCAAACTTCTGGAATTCAGAAAGGCTGTTACCAGAGCAAAATCACAAGGGAAAATGAAGCACAGATAAAAAGCATTATATGTTTTCTTCTAAAGACTGGTGAACTCCTTGAGGACAGGAATTGAATCATATACCTTTGCGTCTGTCTTACTCACCCACCATTAGGGTCCAGCACAGTGTGAGTGTGTGTGTGTGTGTGTGTGTGTGTTTAATGTTTATTTATTTTAGAGAGAGAGAAAGAGAGAGAGAGAGAGAGAGAGAGAGAGAGAGTATGAGCAGGGTAGAGGCAGAGAGAGAGGGAGACACAGAATCTGAAGCAGGCTCCAGGCTCCGAGCTGTCTGGACAGAGCCCGACGTGGGGTTTGAATTCATGAACCTTGAGACGGTGACCTGAGCCCAAGTCGGAGATTTAACCGACTGAGCCACCCAGGCGCCCCTCAGCACAGTGTGTTTTTAACAAATGAGAACAAACAAGCTTTTGTGCATTACTAGAACATCAGTCTAACAAAATGTCTTTCAGTAAATTTACGTTACTATAAAGTAGACCAATTTTTCATTCCTACAAATATGGAGAGCTCAGTTCTCGATATTTTTCAGAGAACATTGTATGAACCAAATAGTTTACATTCTGACATAATAAAGAACTATGTACTGTTATCAGTGATTTTTCCAATTTGCTCTCCATCACTACACTTCTCAAAGTCTCTCCATCTCTATCTATCTCACAATTACCTCTTTTTCTCTCTCAGGGGATTCATATTCTTTTTGAAGATCAATAATTATGGTTACACTCTTATTTCCATCCCTTCTGCCCCAAACAAGGCCTTCCTTTCCAGGTATCCTTCTCCATGTAAGATCTTCCCTGTGACACAGTGTCCTGTTTAAGACCATGGGTGCTGGAGCCAGGCAATCTCAGTTCAAATCCTCAGACTCCATTGTCACTCTCACCAGCTACATCGCATTAGATTAATTAAGCTTTCGTTGCTTTAGTTCCTCATCTTCAAAATCGGCATAATAATAGTGCCTACCTAATAGGGTTGCTGTTTGATTTAATGAGTTATTCTTTTTTAACTTAGAAGACTTTCTGCCACCTAATAAGTGCTCAGTAAATGTTAGGTTTAATTTTCTCACTGAATTTGTTGGCCAAAGCAGAAGATGAATAAGTTTGGGTGATTGGAAAAAAACAAAAACAAAAACAAAAAATCGAAATATTCTTTAAAGGATAAAGAAGGTGCTGACCAGATACAAAATAAGAACTGACTGGCAGTGGGGTGCCTGGGTGGCTCAGTTGGTTAAGCATCTGACTTCAGCTCAGGTCTTGATCTCAGGGTTCGTGAGTTCAAGCCCCACATGGGGCTCTTTATTGTCAGCACAGAGCTGGCTTCAGATCCCATCTCCCTGTCTCTCTGTCCCTCCCCTGCTCAATCTCTCTCAAAAATAAATAAACATTAAAAAAAAAAAGCACTGACTGGCATTAAAGACAGCCTAGTAAACCAACAATGCCACACTTAAGTATACATCCAAAAGAAATGAGAACACATGCCCACATAAATACTTGTACACAAATGTTCACAGCATCATTATTCATTATTCATAATAACCAAAAAGTGGAAATAACTCAAATGCCCATCAGTTGATGAGAGGATAAATAAAACGCAGTTTATCCATACAATGGAAATCCCATAGTAGAAAGGTATGAATATAGATCCATACTACGAGACGGGTGAATTTTGAAAATATTATGTTACAGGAAAGAAATAAGTCATAAAGTGTCACATATAGCATGATTCCCTTTACATGAAATATCCAGATTAGGCAAATCTATATAGACCAAAAGCAATTAATGGTTGCTTAGTGCCAGGAAAGGGGGTTTGGGATTAGTGGGGGTGGACTAAAGGGGACAGGATTTCTTTCTGGAGTGCTGAAAATGTTCTAAAATTGATGATGGTGATGGGTGCATACTTCTTTGAATATCCTAGAAAAATATTGCATTGTGGGACCCCTGGCTGGCTCAGCTAGTGGAGCATGAGACTCTTGATCTTGGGATTGTGAGTCCGAGCCCCACGTAGTGCATAGAGATTATTTTTAAAAATAAAACATTTCATTGTATAATTTAAGTGGTTTAAGAGCATGGAATATGAATTATATGCCAATTGCATTCAATAAATATAAATTATATATCAATTTTGTATTAATGTATATGCAAATTTTGTTTAAAAAGGCAAAGCAAAAGACAGTGGTCTCAACATTCGTTGCATTGTTCACATGGTAGATTTTGTAGCATATAACTTGAGTTCCTTCCATTTCTAATTTAGAACTGATTTCTTGAAACTTTTAGTCACATTTTCCTATATCATTTCATGCTTAATAAGATTGTTGTCTTATTTCATCAATTTCCCACAGTTGATCAGCTTAAGATATTTGAAGATACTTGTTCTGGTTACCCAATTCCCTGAATTTCAAGGATCATTCTGAGTCTAAATGTCTTATGGTATCTATTGTGACTTTAAGATAAAGACAAGAATAGAGCACTGATTAGGTAGGCATTAATTTGAAAACATCTTTGCTTTTAAAGACACTTTTTTAAAGCACTTAGCACTCAAAGCTTTGTGAAAAGGTATCTACTCCAATGGGGGACGAGGGCCTTTTGTAAGCGGGGGAAAAAGGCTTAATGTGCTCCCACAATTAGTGAGGCCATTTACTTTTTGGAGAACCTATTACTTTTACCAAATCATATCCTGATCCCTGAACCTTTGATTAGTCATGTGTACATACAGAACTGATTTCACTGCTTGCTGATGAGTCTTGAGCAACATCATCAACATTATTATCTCTAGAGACTGAGAACACTTGCAATGTGCAGGAAGAGATTTTTGCCATTTACTAAAAAACAGAATAAGTAGCTATTAATGATTAACTCATGATCATCAATTTTGTAAAAGTAAGTCTTCATATACTGTATTCTTCTCCTCTCTCTCTTACACACATACACACACACACACACACACACACACACACATCCATAAATGCATGCATGCAGTTTTTTCCAGGGTTTGAGCAAAATAAGTATAAGTAGGTGTCCTTGGATATGTACTGAAAACATTATTGAAGTACTGACATCTTGACTTTTCAATAATTCAACATATGAGAACTGATTACATGTACATTTTTCTACACCCATTGATAAAGAATTACATTGTTCACTATTTGGAAAAGTGCTATATGTACCAATTTCACTGTAGCCACAGTTCTATAAGAAGGAATAGAATGACCTCATATATGCTACAAAAACTTGTAAGTAAATATTATATCTGAAGGTGTATCTGGAAATGTACATTTAAATTGACAAAATTAAGCAATTAGGAAGACATTTTTACACTGATGACTTAAAGACAGTCATTCTATCCTCTGTGTTAGGAATCAGCACTCCAAAAACTAAATAATTTTTCATAAAGCCCATCTTACTTTTTCTAATATTTATGGAATTATGAGAGCCAAAGACTGCTTTTGTCTGAAAAAAAAAGTTATTTATGAGTTCCCCTTAGGTCTATTTTTTAAGGAACTTAGTTATGACTTTGATTGTTTGGTTATTCTTCTCGGGGAATACTCATCATGGAAAACCTTGGTACAATTGTTCCATCCAAATGTGCTTTTTTAATGACTTAATTGTAATAAACAAGAAGTAATAATAACCCAGAAATTATTTTTAGCCAAATTATTTCTCAAAGGACACTGAGGGGCTTCTCTTTAAAAAGTAGTGATAATTGGGGTGCCTGGGTGGCTCAGCTGATTAAGTGTCTGATGCTTGATTCTGGCTCAGGTCATGATCTCACAGTTCATGAGACTGAGCCCCACATCAGGCTCTGTGCTGACAGTGCAGAGCCTGCTTGGGATTCTCTCTCTCCCTCTCTCTCTCCCCTTCTCCCGCAATAATATCATATAGTAAGTAGGAGACAGTTATCTCCCTTCTAAAACACTGTATAATATAAATTCACCAAACAAATCAAATCCTAAAAGGTATATCCTGATGTTGCATCATTCATATTGTAGCATGCTGATCTTATTTTTAAAAACAATTTTATTTATTTGGTGTGAAAATGAAGAATCATCCTCCCCCTCCCCCATGTATGATGTCACTTCCTTAGTTACTCAGTGGTAAATCCTAATATATGTTGCGTTTAAAGGAGAAGCCTTGTAAACTGACTCTCTCTCAGAGGTGATGGCAATCAGACCTGCTACCTGATTTCTTACAATTGAACAGGGAATGATTTTAGGCCCTAAGGATATATGCTAGTGTTATTTTTAGACTTGCCAAATGCATAGTTAGAAATATTTAAAGCCTTTGAAAGGTACTACACATTGTAATTATCAGACTGTCGGTTCATGCTGTACGCAGACCAGTTATAGGTATTGGGAGCTTCCGTATTGCTAACAATTCTGTCATTTCAAAAGTAAGACTATTCTTTTCAATAAAAGAACATTTCATTAGCGAATGTGGTCAACTGCAGCAATGTCGACTACCGACACTTTTTTGTAGGGAGAGGTAGCCAGATTTAGGAAGGCAGATTTCCCCTAGTACCTCTAAGTTAAATCAGTGCAAATAGTTCTAACAAGATTTGGGGCTTTGCATTGGAATCATTAACAAAATTTCAAGGAGAGAGAGGAAGGAAGTGCATTAGAAACATATGGGGGAGAGAAAATTTCTGGAATCCTGTCACTAAAATGGATCAAAGTAAGAAGTGAAAGATAAAAGTAAAAGAAAATAATAATAATTCAACACAAGATTATATTTTAAGATTCTAATAAGGAGCAAATGAACAGCACTTCCTCCAGCAGTTATAAGGATGTCAGGAAAAGGTAATTGAGTTCTGGGCAGAGGGTAGACGGTGCTTTAGTTGTTCCTCTTTAGGAAGTTAAATGCTTAGGGAGACACATTCCCTCTTTCAGGTCAGAGGGGTACCATTTAGTACATTACTGCTGAAGTACCCTGGTGACCTGAGGAGTTCATGCAGCTTCCAAAGGTGCTTAAGCACTGAGAGCTCAGGCACTAGAAGTGATAAATATTCTATTAGTTCTTTCTATTTAATATACCAACACCCAAAAATGCCAGTAAAAGGAAGTTTGTTGTTTTTTTTTTTTAACGTGAAAGAATTCATTGTGACAGGAGATATTCAGGTAACAATTGTGACCAGTGGTTTCCCCTTCCAGCTTGTAGATGACCCAACAGGTGTTAAGTCCATCGCTCTAGTTGGCCTCATCCATACTGGCCAGCTCTTACATTACGTTGCATCTGCTATATCTTTAAGGGAATCTGCTAACTTGAAAGAATAAAAGTGTGCTCCAAAATGATTAAGCCCTAGACAAAATTGGCAAGTTTGCCTCTGGCACTTAGGCCTTCCGTTTCCTCTCCCATTTTCTGCTCCTCCTATCCTCAAGTGCAACAGAAAGTTTTCTTTTTTTTTTTTTTTTTTTTAATTTTTTTTTCAATGTTTTTTATTTATTTTTGGGACAGAGAGAGACAGAGCATGAGCGGGGGAGGGGCAGAGAGAGAGGGAGACACAGAATCGGAAACAGGCTCCAGGCTCCGAGCCATCGGCCCAGAGCCCGACGCGGGGCTCGAACTCACAGACCGCAAGATCGTGACCTGGCTGAAGTCGGACGCTTAACCGACTGCGCCACCCAGGCGCCCCAGAAAGTTTTCTTATTAGCAAAGCCTCATAACGTGGGCTGGAACTCCAGCACAGGTTCTTACCATCGGGGAAGACTTGAGCAGGGCATTTTGTTCTGAATAACAGGTTCCCACATGTCAAAATGGGAATAGTAACATATAACTGTTAGGAAGAGTAAATGAGAAAATGCACATGAAAAGTCTAACTTACTATGACTATTGTCAATTTGTCCTCTTTTTAAATGGATAAATGGATAAATGGATAAGTCAATTACCAGTTTGGTTTTACTGTTGACAGAATATCCGGCATCCAAAGAAGGGATATCTTTGGTAAGATTTCTTTCCAATATCTCATAAATCACATACAGATAGTGTGATTTTATTTATATTTATATATTATATATTATATATTTATATTTATATAAACTCTATTTATAAACAAGGCTCTTCTTGGCACAGGACACATAATCATGGACTCAAAAAAATCAATATTTTAAAACCTTATAAAAGCTTCCCTCCCAAATTTGAGTTAAGTGATACAGTTGAACCTACCAATAGCTCATTTCTTTCCACCTTCAGCTCTGCATTTCACTAATTTTATCAGCAGATAACCAGAGACAAAGAATTCTTCAACCTTAACCTTCCTGTACATTGCTCTTTAAAAATTGCCTAATGGGAAAATATAACCTTGACATTTATCCCGTAAGCAACAAGAAAAGAGAGATGCATATTCTATGACATTTTCAGTGAAAGAAAGGCTTTGGGAAGATCTGAATCAATGAAGTATTAAGAGTATGGTCTCAAGATACTTTTATATTTATGTGTACATTCTCAATATATGTAAGTAATGTATTCAAGGCTACAAAAGTACTTCTCCTTAAAGATAAGAGAACTAGAATATTAATATAAGATTATGAAACTGAGTGAAATAAAATATTGCCACACACAATTGCTATTATCTATGATCGTAACAAGCTGGTCTTTGTAATAATTCATCTTTAAGCAGAACTCTGACAGTATTATAAACTGAACTTACAAAGGTTCTTCAAGAATCAAACTAAATCATCACCCTGATCCTATAAGAAGGTTGACTGAAGTTGTAATCTGACATTTTGCATCCTTTAAGTGGTTTTCTGTTTCATTTTTCCAGGTAATGCATCCAGCATCCTTACACATGAAGAACATAAATGTCTCAACTAACAGAAAAGCTCTATACTGCCCTAAAATTCCCACTGTAACCCTTGCCTGAAACTGATCAATAAAGTCTTCCAATGTAAGAGAGCAATAAGAGGAAGTCAAGATAATCAAGTGACATTGCTCTACAACGACTGATGACCTAAGTTAAGAGAACAGTCACGTTCAGTCCTTTGACCAACCATTGTTGAAGAAATTCTTGGAAGCTTTCGATGGCTAGTGTATGGGGTTCAGCCCTTAATTTTATTAATATCCCTGCCACACTGGAGAACAGATTGAGTTCAGAAGCATCACCTCAGAGCAGATGGCTTACATCCTACCACGTTAATGGGTCTCCATAAACAAGAGACATTTTAAAAGCTGGCACATAGTAGGTGCTCAATCAATGTTTCTGTATTTATTAGAAGAAAAACTGAGGATATCATTCAGGATATCCTGAGACATCCTGCAAAGAGAACTTTAGCCCTTGTGTCTGTACCAAGCACCGTACTGCTCTGAGGTCATGGGATCTGTGATGATGTTTCCTCAAGGGCTATAGGGGGCTGTTCCTCCATCGCTGTTCCTCTTTCGAATAAATCATATCATCGTAAGCTCTCCTGAAATACACTGATAATTTGGGAAAAGTGCCTTTTAAGGCTTGAATTATCTGAATAATGAACAAATCTCCACGTCTAATTGAACTCAGCCTGAGCATAGGCTCAGACTCAAAGCAAACTCGGTAAAGCATTTCCAGTAGAACTCAGGCAGGCCAGATGTTCTGGAAGCAGAACCACGGTCATTATGCACATGCCAGCTCCTCCTCACTCCACCCCGGGCCAAGACCCTTTCAGCAGCGCGAGGCCTGCTTAACATATGACTCTGGCTGCATTACTGCGTGGCATCCCAGCACCCATTCGAACATTTCAGCAATTTTAAACAAGCTCCACTGACAGGGACTATTAAACGGAAGCCAAAGAAGCACGTCGGGAGAGCACATTAATTATGAGGTAACACCTTCGTCTGCATTACCTACATGACCTCAGGGTGGGTGACACATAAGCGATTTACTACTTTTGGTTAAACCATACCTACACTTCACATGAGACAGAATGGACACAAGTTACGCAAAAGCTGTAACATAAATCATGAAGTATGAGTTGACATGGTCCTGAAACGAAGTGAATGGTAGCCTCAAGTTTTTTACTGTGTTTCTGAGACGAGAAGCACTACGATGTGTGTGTGTGGGCGGGGGGGGGGGGGGGGTAGCGGTGTTCAGAAGGAGATGAGTGAGGAAAGGTCCTAGGGTCGGGCACAGCCCTACCTAAGCCCCATCCCCGACAAGGTCACTATACCCCCTCACACGCTCGAAATTCATCCAGATTAAGCAGTTCTTTTAAGACGAAATGCACCCTGGGAAAGACCTGAAAGTCATTTACACCTTTGGATGCGCTATTCTGCTTTTACGAAAAGGCTTCTTTTCCCCTTAATTAAGGGAATGCTAGTTTTCTTTGGGGAATTAGATGAGTAATCTTGCAACCTGGAGCATTTCCATGAAGAGAAGATCTAGGTGGGATAAAACAGGAAGGGTTTCAAAGAAACAGAGAGGAGCATTAAGAGCGAGTGCCTGATGTGTAGGGAGATGGTAGCACTGGTTAAGGAAAGACACGTCAAAAATAAAGTAGGAGGGTTCCTTTGCGCACTCGGCCGCCTTTAAGTTTTGTCTGGGTTTGTCAGCAATTTCAGACACTAAAAATCATTTCATCTGTTCTGACATGGATGTAGTAGGTTGCTAATGCCTGGTCTACAGTAATCCTTTTAGGGGTGGATGTGCACTCACATCCATATTTTACACTCGGATAGATAGATTTGGGGTCATTCTTTTTTCTAGGGGAATACAAAGAGGGGGCTCGGCTCACAGTGTAATATATTACTCGCCATATGAAAGCAGGGAGCAAGTCCATATTTGCTCTGGAGTAGTCATGTTATAACACATGGCTGTGCTTCAGCAAATGTCAGGCTTAAAAACAGAAGTAGACACAGCAGATAGGGCTGGCCAATTACATCGCGATCTGAAAACACCAGTGATTTATTAGTTGCTATTAGCTAACCAGCTCCTCTCCATTTGATCTGCGTATTTATTAGTTATAAGTATTGTGCAAGCATGTCTTTTTATATGAGAATACAATAGAATAATTTGAGTTGTGATTACTTTTTTAAAGAGAAATCCTACAACTGGAATTAAATTTCACACTGCATTTCAACCTCAAAAGAAACATAAATCTGAAACTAATACAAAAAGTGTAAAAATTTCCATATTCAGGTTAATGTTTAGCAGCAGAAAAGAATAACTTTTGTTTATCTCTGAAAACAGCTTTCTTCATCTAAACAAATGACTAGAATAAGATTAAGAGAAACCTGTTTGGGTTTCGTAGATACACACACATATTCCAATTTCCTTCTGCACAATGACTTTTATGCAAATGTGCACCACACAATCTCCTGACCTCCTTTACCGTCACACCGGGACAATGACAGTTCAATAATTGAAACGGTACATATCTGGTATATTTGATTTTAAATTGCAGAGTTGGACTCAGGCCTATTGAAATGAAAATGCTTGTGATTCTTTGTTAATTCCAAACTGATCGGGTTATTATTTCCTACTAGTAAAAAAAAAAACAGAGAGGCAAAATGGTAGGTGAAGCTAATTATTCCATTTTTTATTTCCTTGCCACATACTTTCCCCAACATGGCTCCTTGCATTCTCTTCTGTGACCCTCCCCCACACCTTGATTTTAGTTCTTAACCCGGATGCTTTCATCCATAACATGGCTAATGAGAAAACTCCAAAAATGTTCCTTGGGGGAATGTTACACTAAAAGTTACCTAGGACTAAATCCCACGTGTGTTCCTTTGCTCACCATGGAGACAAGAGATTCATTCACTGCTCTCAGCCAATTTGAAATCCAAATATGAAAACAGCATTATGGAATTCAGACAGACTATTCTGCTTCACTACTAGCAGATGCAGGAAGAAAAAAGGCGGGTATAATTAAGCTTTTGACTTTGAACCAGCAAAGCTGTGAACACCTCACTTAAAAATACATATAATATTATAAGAGCAGCTGAATTACAGGTGTGGCAAGAGGATTTTCAAGCCCTGCATAGGATGGGGGCAGACCAATCAGCTGCCTGGAAAAGTCTTGTCGGTTCTGAGCCCAAGGTAAACTAACTGTAAAACTGAAATATGGCCAAAGTCATATTTGTTCTTCTTCGGTTTGAACGGGTAGTGCTAAGTGGCTTTCATTATATCTTTTTACTCTACTCTTTAGGAAAAGTTTGGGATCATTTAAGGGGTAGACCAACTGCAATGCATTTTTAAAAAGGAGGGTGGGAAGTAAAGGTTTTTGTTTTTGTTTTTAATACATAGCTCAGTGGATTCATGTATTGATCCTACAAATATTATTGAGGACATATTATGTGATTATCAATTGACAGAAATCTGTAGAGGATGCAAAAGTGTGAGATTAGAAGAATATAATCAAACACAATAAAGTGGTTGGCTAAGAAACACTGCTTTTGCATTATATCTCAATCTAGATGTAGATGAAAATACACACACAGGCCCACTTTACCTTACAACCCTGATCGTGGCTATCTCTCACTTATCATTGACTAACCTCACTTTAAAAGTACTTTTATACATTGAAAGAGAAGATTAAGGGCAATATGTAGTTTCATTTTATTGTTTTAATTTCCTAGACCAAGTTTGCTTCATCGTTAAAATTTCTGGAGGAAAAAAATCAAAATTTAATAGTGCTTAACTTAGCGCTTCAGAGAACTCTGCTTGAAGAAAAGAGTAAGGGTTCCTTAACAATAACAAAATTCCTTTTTAAAAAAAAATTCTAAGGAAAATAATACTGCCAAAAAATGAATACAGCTTTGTTTGTTTTTGCAGTCATCGTTAGCAATAGGCATAAAGGTATTCTTTTTTTGAGTCCAGATGGAAAGATCATCAACACATTCTGCCTCTGGGTTCCTTGCCAAAATACCATAACCCGCAAGCCTTCTACCTTAAACATAAAAGGAAAGGTGTTGTTCTGGTCAAATAAAGAAATAATTTTTACTAGCATACGTCTAATGTTAAAGCTGCCTAAATCCTGCCAAATACATTAAAACAACATCTGTAAAACAGATTTTCATTAAATTGATCAGTTTAAAGTTAAGCAGCTAGGCAGATGATGCTTTCAAGCTCACCCTCAACCTTTAACCTTTAACCTCCTTAAACTGAAATAAGGACACACACTTCTTTTAGTAATACTGCTCCAGGTTGACAACGCAAGAGGTAAAGTGGTCTATTCAAATCGAACTGACACATAACCGCATTTAGAGTGTTATGAATCAATATGTTGTCAATAACAAGAAAAGCTGTTTTCTCACAGCTCTGTATTTGTCTTATAACTGCTACTTGTCACTTTCCCTTAAAGTCTGAATAATTCACGATGCAAAATGATGTAAATTAAACTCCTAATGAAAATGAATTTTATATAGGAGATTATTGTCTAGTCATTAACTCAGAAACTATTTTAACTCTAATTTTAATATTTTAGCCTATTACAGACCATCATTTTTTTTTCCCAGGCCCAGGCTAATTTGTTAGGTTCTCATTTAAAAGCAATTAATGTTACTTATGAAGCAATTTCATTTTGCCGACATCAGCCGACCAAGCTTGCTAATATTCTCATCACTACACTTGAAAATCCTCTATATCTCACTCATACAGTTTCTATAAATCAGTTTAGAGAAGGCAACCTCAACACATTCCTATTCTGGAGTACTTATCTAGTTACTACTAGGGATAATGAATGCTCCTTGAAGGATAATGCAAAATAATATAGTTGGATTGTCCAACACCAAGTTTCGACAGCTCAAATATTTATCTCCTCAATCTTCTCTTAATTCAAGGTAACTTTGTTCCAAGTGTGTTTTTGTTTGTTGGCTTACCATTTTTAGACACTACACTACAAAGACACTTGAGTATTTAAGAGATAAATAAAGAACAGTGGGGGAAAAAGTAAATTTTTATATGATTTTACAACATTTTTAAGGGAAGAGTACATACATCCTTTGGTTCTAGGATCTAAAGCTCTCTCTGCTTTAAAGCCCTCTTTATAAACAAGCTTTTATCTCATTTGGTTTTTATACATTCGAAGGCAATATCCAACTCTCCCTGAAAAGGAACTTCAAGAGTAACTCTGACACTTAGCAAATTGCTCTGCAGATAGTGAGGGTGATCAACTCATACTCACGGAGTGAATAGATAAACTTAATACACACATATACACGCACGTTTAAATAATCATCAAACAATTAGATTAAACAACCTTTCCTGAGAAAATAAACAGTAACACTCTACCTCTCTTTAGCTCCCCACATGAGATTAATAAAATAGAAAAATCTGTACGTTTATATCTTCTATTCACAACATGTTAATTTAAAGTGTTAGAGGAGCGGTGTGAATATAAACACAGTTCATGAATATTCTATATAGCTCCCAGGGTCGAGAGATCTATTATTTATACAAACTTAATGTTTGCTTTTTTCTCCTAGGTATTCTAAAAGTTTTAATAGGTCAGGTATCAACAGAAAAAAAGTTGACAATGGAAGAGCAAAACGTATGGATTATAATACAATGAATCCTTTGTATCATATTCTCAATGCCATCAACTTAGAAGCTTGTATCTTACATTAGGGTTTGCACTCCCCTCAAACTCTGTAACCCAAATCTAACGCTTTTGTCGTTAATCCACAGAGCACTGATATCACAGGGACAATGTTACAAATTCTCACTCTACATCTTTAGGCTTTTACGCTCAGGACACCAATCTAGAATTTGGACCTCAAGAAACGACCCAAACGAATAGTGCCAGTCCAAACCAAATAAACAATTCCTGCACCTGCTCTAGAGAGCCACAACCTGCCCTTTTTGCTGTGTGTTTATAGTTTGAAATAATATTAGAAAAGCCATAGGTATTATAATCGCTGGTTGACTCCTGATAGTATAGTTATCACTGATTTCTAGTATAAATCAATAGATAACACTTGCAAAATGGATTTTGTAATCATATTTAGAGCTGGTTACAATGACTAATGGCTTGCAATATTTTCTGAATTTTAATATCCTCTAGACAAAAGAAGTTTTTAATAAGTTACCAAGTTATTCATCATAGAAATGAATCTGTTACGTTTGTACAAGAACCAAGACGATCAAGCCAATCCAGTAAACAAACTCACAAAATAAATTAACCAGTAATTAGGATTTAGAAAAAGCAGAGACAAGTTGTGTAATAAATGGGGTTCACCAGTTGCACGTATTCATTACATCTGCATAGTTTTTTTTTTCCAGCAAAGATAAAAGTATATTTGCCATTTAATGAACATTTTTATTTGTGCCCCACCCATTGGGAATAAAACCATTTCTAGCTGGGAAAGGTCATGTAAAATAACAACTGAGTTAAGTAGAAGACTTCCAACTGATGCTAAGGGAGAATGTGTCTACTCTGTTGTTTTGTACAGAAAAACAACGACAACAAAACACACACACACACACACACACACACACACACACACACACATGCACGCACGCACGCACTGTGTTTGGATCGCCCCTGTTTCACAACAAACAAAAGATGATGTATTCACGGAGTAGACTGTTCTTGTCATCTGTTCCCTGTAACCATCAACACTTAGCCAAGAGTAGCGCCATATTTGTGTTTTATTTAAATCAATCAATGCAAGAAGTATAACAATATGACTTTTATGTGAAACTACTCAGAACGCTTATTTTATTTCTGGGAAACCAGTAAAGCCAGCAATGCTACTGAGATAGGTGTAAAAGGGACACAGGGCAAACCTTGTAAATAAATTCTCCAATTCCATCTATCTCAGTCTACGTTTAGTAACGTTAAGCAGCAGCTGTGCACCTTGCCCCTCTCTCCTTTTGCTCTTTTTTTTCCCCTGAACTTGCAGATTTGCGCTCCAAGCCCTGAAACAGTTAATTCCCTGCTCTGCTCTGTGCCAACGGAAATGGATGTCGCTGCTTACCTTGTAGAGCTTCAGGGCCGCCTCGTGCCTGTGATTGGTGGTATGCAAGCGTAATTTATCCACACTGTTGGTGTAGTAGTCACAGGCGTTACATTTCAGGTGAACGGGGTTGCCAATGGCAATACACTTCAGCCTCCACTCATTGCTTTTACCCCCTTCTTTAATGTGGGCCACCAGTTGATATTTCTGCATATGTTTATCAGTCTTGCAGTGGAGCTGGAAGTTGGCTTTGAGCTGAGTGTTGTAGTTACAGAGCTTGCACTGGTAGATATCTCCAATCACAGCCCTCCATTCCTCTTCAGGGAGAGAGCGCTCACTGCTCACATGCACACTTAGGGCCTCCAGGCTGTCAGAGGTGAATTTGTTGCAAACAGCACACTGGAATAGCTTCAGCGCTGGGTCACTGATATAAGGTGACAGCTCTCCTGCAGTAAGGAGGGACAGGTCATCACCCATTAGCTGACCACTGGCAAGCCGGATTTCAGGCGGCAGCTCATTATTTACTACAGGAAGAAAAAAAATTAAAAGGAAAAATAGAGACTAGAAAACACAGCACACACAAAGGAATCTGTAAAATAAAGTCTTGACAAGGAATGTGCTTTCTCTAGAGCTTACACTATAAAAAGCTGTAATAGGATTGAATCAGGATCAATTACAATCATCCCTTTCAACTTCTAAATTCCCTCATCAGATAGCTTTAATTACTCCTACTGGGCATGATGTCATTCTGAAATTTGTATTTTCGAGGGCAAGAAAGTTGATCAATACCATAACAAGACAGTCACGTGCTTGCAGTTTAAGAGCCTAGATAAACTTACATAAGCACTAATTGTTATTTTGCAATTTGTCTAAAAGCTTGATGAGATTTGGCTAATACTGCCCCTGCGTGCCTGTAATCTACTGCCAAATACCTGGGATAAGGTAACGGTATTACGGTGAGTTTAATCATCTTCAATCACAGGCATTCAAATATGTTTCAAAAATATTTAACGAACGGGGGTGGTGGACCCTTCCGAAGCTCAAGCTTGATATTTTAGGAATAACGGCTGAGACCGTGAGGTACAGCTAATGACTGTAAGGCAACTAATGCACATCAGCGTTTGCTAATAATCAACCTGCTGAACGGAGAGGGAGTCTGCGGACTCCTCTCCCGCTGCCCATCCATCCCTTAACTCCTTCCTCTCTGGAGTTAATTCAGGTTTGAAGGAAGGCACAAATGGCTTCATTACCCGGTTGAAAGAGAAAGTCCCTTCTAGTAAACTGTCCCCAATTTGCTGGCATTCACCGCCTTGTCTGGGTGTATCACGCCAAATCAGAATGCGACTAGAAACTAAGCGCAGCGCAGAAAAGCAGTTAAGTACTAACCGAGTCCTGGTGCCAAAGCGGCTGCCGTGGCGGGATCCAGCTGGAATGGACTGATCATGAGTTGTGGGTCCGCAGGGTTTTCCAGCTTCATTCCGGTCAGGCCTATGTTCTGGGCCAGGTAGTACTGATAAAGCTCAGCCTCCGCCGGGGCAAGGCCCAAGTGCAGGTTGTGCTGGATCTGCTTCATGTTCTGCTGCAGAAGCATCATATTATGCATGTGCTTTTCACTGGTCATGTGAATTCGGAGGTTCCTTGCGACGTTGGTTTCGTAATCACAAACCTCGCACCGCCAGGTGGGTTTCTGCTTGGGTTTGGACGGAGAGGGCGTCCCGCAGCCACTGAGGCTGGCGTTGGGGGCTGGGGCGGCGTGGCCGAACACCTGCT